>NW_014569798.1:170488-172096 GCF_001313835.1 Polistes canadensis
TTGAGGTTATAATACTTCTTTGCGCGCATTGGGAATGAAATTTTTGCTGCGCGCGCATCATGCGACAGAAGCATGAAGTTGGCTGTTAAAGTTTGCAGTATGAAGTTAGCCATTAAAGGGAATTAGGCTTGAATATATCTTATATTAATTTACAATCGATTAATTATTTTCAATTGAATGTAAACATCTGAATGAAAAATAATTCATGTTACAAACATATTTAAAAATATATCCTCGCGTATATATTACATATAGATGTTATTTATCGTGCATGGATAAATAGTTACACTACTTCATATATAATAAACTATTAAAAATGTGATCAAAATGATGTAACTAATTTTGTTTAGTTTTTAAAAATATAATAGGTTAATTTATTTTTAATAGCTAAGTGTTAATTGTAAAAGTTATTTCACATCACTTCTATAAAAGTTTCGATAAATATTTGATCGTAATTTATTCAATAATAAATTATTTGATTTTTATCCAATTAATTTATCTAATAAATACAAATATTTCCAATAATCTAATAATTTTTTAGTTTCTCTATCAGTTTTTCTCTTTTTCTTCTTTTTTTTCTCTCTCTCTTAACCTTGCTTCTCTTTTTTTTCTTTCTTTCACTTTTTCTTTGTTTCTTGTTTTTACCATTTCTCTTTCTCTGTCTTTCGTTTTCTAGCTACTTTCACTTTTTTCGTCGTTTAGATACTTGTATCGTTTATTACAATAGCACGTGTCCGCTATTTCTGCTGACTTTATGCTCTTTCGTATCTCACAATCAGTCTCTCGTGATTTCTTTCGATTTCTAATGAAAAAAAATACTTGTGAAGCAATATAAGAGACAATTAACAACACATTTTAGAGCAAACACTTTTTTTTAAAGAATGTTTCTCTTCTATTAGTTAGTATTATATTTATAAATATTAATTTCAATTTAAAATGTTGTCCGTTATTATGAATGTTGGTTTGACATCAACGAAGACTAGAATTTTTTTCATTTGTGTTTAACAAACATTTTCTTTCGTTGCTTCCTACAAGTAAAAATTCATTGGTGTAAAAGTTGCGAATTTTTGAGACCAAGGAATTGATTTTTCATAACCTATTAAATGTTGAGGATAATGAGCATTTAATCGTTAATGCACTGGTATTACATAATTTACTGGAAAATCATCTAATTAAATACATAAATGTAAATCATTTTATTATATATATATATATATTAATCGATATTTTATTAAATAATTCAATTTTTGTCCACAAAATAGTACATATTTTTTTTATAGAATGTTTTCATATTAACCAGTAACGTAATTTGAAATTTTAAAATAATTGTGTTTAAATCAAAGTCAAAGGAACCACCTTGTTCAATTATCATTATTTGTTCTTCCATTGATGTTTGTATAACAAAAAAAAAGCCTATTTATTAGTTTTTGATTAGCATATATATATATTTATATATCAATAATAATAATATATTAAATACAATAACATATTTGACTCTTTATATTCCTATATCATTTTATATATAAATGTAAATTATACCTAAAATATAAAAATTAAACCTAAAATATAGTTTAAATTCAATCTAAGCTATATAAATTAAAAATATTG
>NW_014569798.1:173010-175883 GCF_001313835.1 Polistes canadensis
CTTTTCTCTATCTTCCTCACCCACCTGCACATCCCTTATTCTCATCCTTTTCCCTTTTCTCTATCTTCCTCTCTTTCTCTTTCTTTCGTTTTCGTTTTCGTTTTCGTTTTCTTCTTGTTTTCTCTTTCTCGTTCTCTCGTTCTTTCGTATTGCAATAAAACGAGAACACGGAACGTGTAACTTCCCGACAGCCGTATGTATCTTGGAAGTACTCGACTCGGCACAACTACGCTTGGAGAACGTCAGAGACGAGATTTAGAGGCCGCGACGGCGGACAATGCACGACACCTGCAACCACCTCGAGAGAAGGAAGAAGGAAACGAAGAGAGAGTGAGAAAGAGAGGTGGAGGAGGAAGAGGAGGAGGAGGAAAGAAACTGGATGAGCTAAAAAAAAAGGAAGAAAAGGAGTGAGTGTATGTGGAATAAAGAGAGGAATAAAGATAGAAAGAGGGAGAACTCATCTCTCTGCAAGTGTACAATGGCGTGGTTCGCCTATTGGTGTGTTGCAAACCGTCCTGGAGAATGGAAACTGGTAGCGCAACGGTGCAAACTTAAGAGACGTCTTAAAAGGTCCTTAACGTACGTATCAAGAGAATAAATAGTGTCGTTCTAACTTGGTATTCGATGGAATATATTTAACGTGGATTTAACTATGATTTTTCATTTTTATTTTGTTCACATTTGTTTGCCGGAGAATTTTTATTATCTTTCCTCTGTGGAAGTTATTTTTAAGAAATTATTTTATAAGAATCTTTTTGTTGGATTTATAATGACGCTTTTTGAGTTATATATATATATATATATAATGCATGAACAAGGAACGCGATCTAGGGGAAGCAATTAATAATCATTTATATCGAATTTATTTATTTATTTTGTACCTTAAAAACTTAACGACTTAATGGCTACTAGAATACAAAGGGGATTATTTGTTGTTATTGTGTCTAATAGTTATAAAATTATTAGTGTACATGATTTATGTGTAAAATCAAACGCCTTCATGCCGAGTATATAAATACGGTTTCGTGACAATATTATTCGTATGCCTTGGATAGCTCAATGAATAAAGTAATCGCCTGGAAAACGAAAGATTCCTCGGTTCAAATCCCAGTGAGTTTAATTTTTTTTCACGAATTCTACGAATTCTTCGAAAACTTACATTCGGTAGACATATTCATTCGTCACTATTTAGAATTATTAACATTAAGAATATTTTTCTGTGTATATATGTTTATAATAAAGTATATAAAATTTGAATGTAACCGACTTATTTTCCTAGTCAAAATAATCTTATATTTATTAGAAGATTATTATAATATGCCAACGTTTCTCAAAATTGTTTCGATTGTGAATTTGTATTCTTTAAGATCTTTACAGTACCCTTTTTTATTATGTAAAATATTATATAGTATATATTATAAATTTTATATTGAATTACGTTTGTTTTATTTAGATGCAAAACAAATTTATTTAGATAAACCTAAATTTGTATCTTTAATATAATAAAATAATATAATAATTTAATATAATAAAATATCGTCTCATAATATTAATTTTTTTAAGTTACTATTTTTATTCATACAGAAAAAAAGAATCACTAAAAACTATATAATATATACGTTGAATTTATGCATACTTCAATTTTTATCTCCGTAAATCATTTTAATAAATTTGTTTCAAGCATAAAAAAAAAGAAATATCTGACTAACAAGCAATGTTATTTCTTTTTTTTGTAAAGATAAATTCTCTTATATTATTTTTCTACTCGACGAGAGAGATATCTACATTTTCGTTCATCGGAATGTCGAGCACGTCGAGTCGTTAGTTAGTTACATTTGGTTGGGCGCGTGACAAACTCGCTGATAAGTATCGTCTAAGAAGCATTCGAGCATACGATTGGCAAAAAGGTACGAGGAAAAGTAAGCAACGTGCCAACTTGCTACTGGGCGTTGTTCGCGTGACGGTTCACGAAATGCCACCGCTACCAAATACAATAACAATGCAAATTAGAATTTAGATTGCTGATTAGACATCAACTTTGTTTTATTGTCACATTATATCAAAACACATTTGCGGGTTTACAAATTCATGTTTTCAATCAAAATATGTAAAAGAGTTGGTACGAATTATTTTTTAATACAACAAGTTTCAGAATAATAATAAACCAAAAAAATATCAAAGGAATAAGTTTAAGGAATTAAATTTTCTAGGGAATGTTTCACGTAAGGATTATTATTGTTGATTTCTTAGAACTTTTGACTTTTTGACTTCTTTCGAATAAAAGGAAATGTTGGATTAATAAAAATTCGAATAATAATCGTAAAAGCGTTACTTTCATGCTGAATAAGTTATAAAATTGCTATTCAATATGAATAGAAACGTTTTATTATTGTACAAGTATAAGAGAACGTGAAAACTAATATAATAATCAAAATTTCATTAATTTTTGACTGATAATTCGCATGATAGAGATACTGAATCTACAATTCACCTTTAGAATCTTCAGAAAATTTTCTTTTACAAAATATACTCATTGTATCGTTTGACTTCGGCTGGGTATTTGAGGTAACAAAATCATTTGCTTTAGTTTGTTTTCTTACTATTTTTTTATTTCTTTTCCATTAAGGGGTTACATGGGTTTGGGACTTTCAAAAAAATTTTTATTTTTTCATTTTTTTTCAATTCTACAACTCATCTAGAATATTGTATTCAATTTTGAAGTCGATAGGAGTAGTAGTTTTAAAGATAGAGCTCTGGGAATTTGCACTCTTTAATGGCTCTTATACCAGCACTCAAATCTTTAAACGCGTTTTTCTCAAAACGCTTTTTCTAAAGTCGGTTGTCAAGATTTCTCGAAAACTATTTAACCGATT
>NW_014569798.1:177253-178678 GCF_001313835.1 Polistes canadensis
TACTAAAAATAAGTATATATATACATATATATAATCAGGTTTTTATTGCACAACTTACAAAATGTTTTACAATATCTTATCATTACTTAACTTATATTATTTCTCACATTTTTGGTTTATGCTTTACTCACCCCTCCTCTACAAATACTTATCAACAATCTTAAAATCAAACTAAATTAAAAAATAAGTAAAATTATGAAAAAAGAAAAAACCGTGTGGCTAAAATTAATCAGAGTGACGAGAGAGGAAAAATAAACAAAAAAAACTGGAAAGAATAAAAAAATGAAAATTAAAAATCAGTTAACTGAAAGATATACTCCAACCATGTAACGTAATACTTCTCCCCCTCCAACCCCACCCCACCCCATTGTACAACGAAACGCGCGATCTCATAATTCGCCGAAACAAGAGGAAGATCGCGCGAGCCTGCAGCGTGTCGACCAATGGAAAATCAATTACCCTGCTGGCGGCCAAATTCTATGTCCCTTTTTTTTCCCCCCCATACCATCTTCTTTTTCGATTGCTTTTGAAAGGAGGAAGAAGTGGATAAAGAAGGAGGAAGAGGAAGAGGATCGGTAGTTCGGGACCCCTGCTGACGAAACTCAACGTGAGACGAACATCTCTCGAAGGTTAAAGAAAGAAGATAGAGATAGAAATAATAAGAGTAAGAATAAGAGAGAGAGAGAGAGAGAGAAGAAATATTGAAAAATATATATATATATATACAGTTGTTGACAAAAGTTTTCGAATTATAATATAATTTAATATAAGGAAAAAAAAAGGATAATTAAAAATCAGCAAAATGATTACTATTATGATTATTTATTTATGATTTGATTTTTTTTCTCCTTTTTATATATTATATTGATTTAATAATAATAATATAATCGCTCATAGAAATAGCAATAAAATAAAGCTATTATAACAGGACAAAGTCTTAATAAAATGAGGAAGAAGAAGAAGATATTGATTTTATCATTGCATACAATATTTTGCATATGTTTTATTCATCAAACTCGTGTGTTCTTTATAGAATTTCATGTATTTTATGCAATTTTATGTGTTGTGTACAGTATTATATTTAAATCTTATAAATTTGCTAATCTATATAAACAAAATTTAGTATATTTTTAGTTTATATTTCTAGATAGTATTCTGATGAGAAATTCCCAAGTAATTATGTTTTCATATATTCATAATATTCATCAACCGTTTTGCTCCGTTCCCTATAATTTATAAATTAAATACGGAATACAGAAAAGAAAAATAATGTACATATGCCAAGTAATTAAATAAAAATATATATAGGAAAATTATACAATAATATTTAAAACAATTTAATATAAGTAGAAAAACAAATTTTTTAAGAGCCTCTACAAAATGTGCGAACAATAAAATTGTTTTTTGTACATTTTAATTTTTATG
>NW_014569798.1:178845-183845 GCF_001313835.1 Polistes canadensis
TATTATTCAATACTGATATTTTACACTTGCTTCATTTTCCTCATTTACCATTTATAAAATTAAACAAAAAAATAATTTCATACTTTGCTACAACTGTTCCGGTTTATTTACAGAATTTAAAATTCCTTATCAAAATTTCATAAATCTAAGCTATAAATAATGGAAAAAAGAAATAAATATTCATTAATATTTTTAGGACTAAATTGAAAATATAAAATGTATAAAATGTAAATATAAGATATTAACAAATAAATGTTTTCGAATAATTCTTAAAGATCATAAAATTAATGTTTTCTTATTTTCATTTTATTGATGAATATAATTAGAATTCTCTATTCTATTTTATCCAAAAGAAAGAATTTATGGAAATAAACATACGAAACATAATAATCGATGTCACTTGAAAACTTTTTTCGTCCTATACTTGTATTCAATTAGATTCTTATAAAATTTAAATATACAAAAATTCAAATAACATTTCCAAAGATATTTTCAATTAATTCTTGCATATCATAAAACTCATTGACGATTTATATAATTGAATTTTTTTTGTATAACATTAGATATGAAATGACACGAAATTGCATAAAATACGAGAATCGATATCGTTTGGAAACTTTTGCCTGCAACTGTATATATATATATATACGTATAAAAAATAAAGAGAGAGAAAGAAGAGCGTCGCAAGTCGGAAGGTTTTTTATCGAGATATTAATTGGACAACCAATTATATCTTAGGCGAAGGGGCATAAATTCATAACCTTTAAGCTCTCGCAGTTAAAACGAACCAATTACCAGAGCGGGTGGCCACTGCGGATCGTTACGTACCCTCTCTTCTTCCAAGGTTCTACCTTCGAAAGGAGGACCACGAATATATATCCCTTCGAGGGTCCATACGCGAAACTGCCCAACAAAAACTTTCTACGGTATGAAAGAATACGATTGGTTTCGAGGTTATAAAAGCTCAACTCTACTTTTCGAACTACCATTGTCCATTTGCTGCTTCTTAAATACGATTTAACATTTGCTACGAATTGAATTCCTTATTGGTGGTGATCTTGCTCTGTTAAAAATTTTTAATCATTTATTTATTATAACTATTTTACACGTTCAATTCAATAAATTATATGGACCATTTATTTTGAAATTGGTGTAAGTTCATTTTCCGTTGTTTTGAGAAAATTAAAGGTTTACATATATTGGTTAATTTAAAAATATTCATTAATTATATCAAGTTTGACAATGTTTCTATTAATTTATTGATATGTAATTTGTTTATATACATTACTGTTAGGCTAATTTAACTAAAATAATGTATATTTATAGGCTGCAAATGGACTTATACCATTTTCAAAATTAGTCAATTGTTAAAATCGTTTAATTTTAGTTTTGAAAAATGAAATATTACTTAAAATATATTTCATATTAATCCAATTTTGTTTACTAATAATAACAAGAAATTAAGTAGAAGTAGTATTTTTTATTTTGAACGTTAATTATATTGATAAATTCAACGTTATTAGTAGTATTTATTTATGCTCTTCATGTGGCAGTGTTTTTAAATATTTATGATGCGCAGGAGGTATATAGTGTAATAACTGCTTGATATTCTTATATTTTTCGTAAGTAATAGGCACAGCATCGTGATACAAATGCACCAGACGATTTTTTCAAATTTTGACTGGTCTTTCCGGACATGTAGGTGATAAATTTTAAGTCTTAATTTCTTTATCTTTCATCAACATTTTATATAAAATAGTATATGATACACTTTTTTTAAACCTTATCCAACATATTTGCAACCAATTTATCTTTTTTTTTATTATTGTTTCTTATTATCTACTTTTTGATTGCGTTCTGTAGGTTCTTCGTTGAAACGAAATTCTCTCATTTCATTTCATGTAAAATGAATTTATTATGTTGTTTACACTGTTTTATAATATCATAATATTCCTGTTGTGTATACAGGAAATTGTTTTTTATATTTTTTTTTTCTTTTTTTTCTATTGAAATTGGATTTACATCACTTTACGTAATTTCTTTTACCGGTCAATTTTAAATTGGATAAAACATTGACATTTTTTAAGAAATTAAATACTAACTAGTTATAAATAGAAAGTTTACACTAAATTAGGTATAAATTACGTGATATCTCATTTTTTTTTTTAAATGGACTTACACTACTTTCAAAATAAACAGTTACGGGTTATATTATATTAGTTGAACGGAAAACAAAAAATGTATTTGTTTATTTTATATTGAGCTTGTTGGGGAAAAAAAACCATACTCTAGGAGTAGATTATAAACGTAAACGTAATTGTTAGAAACTCAAATGTTTTTATCCGACTTTTATTCGTTGTCAAGTTATAAAGTATTAATTAAATTCTTCACATACTTTGTAATAATTATTACATTTTTTTGAAATAAAGTTTCAATTAATTGAATTATTACATCACGATTTTTAAAACAATTTTTACTTTGTACATATACCTTTTCTATAAAATAGTCTCACGAATAATCGTCTAATAGCGCAAAATTAAGAAATCTTGGAGAATAACTAATAGTATCATCATGATTTTCTAATTTTTATTTACAAAACGCAATGATTTTTGATACAAAACAATGTGTTTAAGAAATATTGCTATGACTTTACTACTTGAAACCAAATAAAACACACGAAACAAAAAGAAAAGAAAAGAATTATATATATATATAAAATAAAATATGAAATAGATAAGTAATATAAAATACAAACTTGTTTATAATAAAGAAATTTTATTGTTATAGTCCGTTGACTATATAGTAACATTTCACAGCACGAAATTTACTTATGTGCTTTATGTTTGTACTTAAGTGAAAAATTATGACCGAAAGGTGTCTCATTTTACTGAAACTTAAATCAGTAACGTTTTATGGTCGTACATAAAATCAAGCAAAGGATGCTATTCGGACTAGATGTATTCGATATTATAACGATGTTAAAATGACGTTTTACCTGATCAAATTCATTGGTTTATCCTTTTACTGTTTTAAAGGTTATTCATAAATCGTATTATCAATGACAACTGTATGATAACTTTACTGTAATGAGAATCTTGCGAAATATTATTTCTTTACAAAAAAACATGTGTTATTTTTTAATTTTTTAATGAGAGTTACATTGTGTAAAAGAAACAAAAAAATCACAACGTCCTGGAAAGTTTTACAATCAAATTTTTCATATAAAGTACAGTTAACCTAACTTTTTGTTTTATTGTTGTTTAGTTTCATACATCCATCGAAGTTTCGGAACTATCGTCGTCGAAGTCTGGTTCATGAATTTTTTTTGCGATCGGACCTGGTCTGCATTTTGCTAGGGCATACAAATTTCCTGGAAGTTTTTCAATTCTTCCTTTGGCAATTCCAACTTTAAGAATTTCAATAATCAGGTACAGTGCTCGGGATTCTGACATTCTTGTGTGATTCAGTACATACTTCAAGATATCCTCCAAAGAGACTCCTTTCTTTGAATATTTCATTCTAATCCTTGAAGTTAATTTTTAAATTTTCAAAACATAATATATTAACATTGTAAGTAAATGTTGCTTTTACAGTAAAGTACATTATAATAAAATTAATATGTTAGAAGTTGCATAAAAATGATATAGGATACGTATCTAAGATTCGTTGATGTCAGAATTGCATTAAAATGGAAGAAAGACATATTGAATATTTATGATTTGTACATATTAGGTCATTAAATATGAAACATCTGATTACTTGAGTTACTTCAAGTTTGAAATCAGACATTTCATAGTTAATGGCCTAATACTATACTTGCATTTATGGAATAAACTTTGCTGATATAAGTAATAGTTTCTGTTCAATTTTATAATAAAATTATATTGAAAACCTTTTGAACTAAAGTATTTCTATAAAAATTTCGCTAGGAACATTCAATATGCAGCAAAAAGACTTGTTTATCGTATAACCACCACTCATAAGAAATAAAAGTTAAATTACTTTAAATATGTTAATTTAAGAACTAATGTTTATAAGATATTTTATACTTCCATTGATAACTATCATAAGCACGAATAATATTAAAACATTTTCTTACGCTCCTGTATATATGATATGAAAATAATAAGTTTATATTCACCTAATTTGTAGTAGAATACCGTATAAATATTATAAAATATGTTTTAATTAAATCAATAATATAAATAATATATATTAAAAAGATACTACGCGTGGTGGAGAATACCAAAAACAAATAACCTAACGCATCAATATACTGAATAATACTTCATATAGCAGTTAAGAGAATATAAGAAATATATTACCGATATATTTAGATAATCGAACTAATATCGAACTCAATCGATAAGGTAGTTACTTCCTCAGAAAAAATATTTATAATTACATAATTATATAAAGTGACAAAAATTTTGATTATGTTATTTGATTAAGAAATAATTTTGTATGATTGTTTTAATTACAAGTAAAAAATATTGTCAAAACCGCTCGTATTAATTGGATAACTTGATATATCAAATTATATATCATATTACGTAAGCTCAGGTGGTAGAGCGCTCGATCGGAAAGCGGAAGGTCCTGGGTTCGAGTCCCAGTCTAGACAATTTAGTTCCTAATTATTAATAGTTTCAATTTTCAAATACATTTCTCTTATGCATATGAAAAACAATTTTCGTTCATTGCTTATACATTACCAATAATTTGGTCAGTGTGTAACTGCAAGCTCGTTGAATATTATGTTGAATATATATAAGAGAGATGTACCTATTAAATGAAATGGTTCGATAATTTGGAATAAAAGTTGTTCTTAGGTAGCTCAGATGGACAGAGCATTCGCCCGAAAATAAAACGAGTGAAGACCATTTTTTTTTTCTTATATAGAATTACACCTCTAACTGATAACTTCTGAGCCTTTAAAATTGCAAACTTATTTCAATCCAACAACCACATTATATGATATTAAAAATTGTAAAACTAAAATA
>NW_014569798.1:184200-209059 GCF_001313835.1 Polistes canadensis
ACGCATCTTATATACAATATTATACATTGTTTGTAAATATGTCTTCTTAGCTCAGGTGGTAAAGCGCTCGATCGGAAAGCGGAAGGTCCTGGGTTCGAGTCCCAGTCTATAGACAATTTAGTTCCAAATTATTAGTAGTTTCATTTTAACGAACGTTCACGGCATATATATGAAAAACACAATTTCGTTCCTKGCTTATACATTAATAACAATTTGGTTAGTGTGTAACTGCAAAATCGTTTGATATTGTGTAGAATATATATGTCAGAGCATTCTGCATAAAATGAGATTGTTCGATAATTTGGAATAAAAGTTGTTCTTAGGTAGCTCAGATGGACAGAGCATTCGCCCGAAAATAAAACGAATGAAGACTATTTTTTTTTTCTTTTTAATTAGTTTCTTTGCGATTACTTAGTTATGCAACGATAGGTGAGATAAGAATTAGTATTAGAATACGTGACTGTTTTAGAACAACAAATAATATTGATTTGATGCAGACAATAAAACAGGGTCTATGGAAAGATGATAGGCAGTGTTGAGAAGGTGTTGATAAAAGTCTTTTGAAACCAAAAAGAAACGAATCATAAAATTCATATTATGAAGATAATCTAAAATAGATCCTTTATTTGGACAAATATATTTCTCCTTCCGTATTATGTAACTTTATCTTTAGATATTTATTTTTTTATCAATTAGCACACAATTTTAATATTTAACATAATTTAATTAATTAAGTTATGTTGTAAATTTATTATTAGAGTACATTCTTATTTAACATTATTAAAAATTGATCTGATATGCTCAATTTTTAATGTTTAGTTGGTCAATAAGTAATATCAAATTATATATTAAAATTTAGAATATATTTATATGTTAAAAGAGAAGTTACACAAAAATATAATAATGTCAAAATTTTTTATACACATAATCTACTTGTATAATAATAAAAAAATTTTTATTATTGAATATTTAAATGAATAAAATTAAAGGGATATACTCTCTGTTTTTACAGTTGTACCAGCAACTATGATTTTTAGTTACGAGCGTTTATTGTAAATTATTTTCGCATTTTTTCAAATCACTAGTTATAAATAAAGCTTTCAAATTAAACTCATTAATTATGTAATCAGGATGTACTTGTGTATTTATTTCTACATTTTCTTGATTTTAAATCGACTATATTAATCTTTTTTAGCAGTGTGATTTTAATGGAAACTCACTGTATATTTAACAGCATTCTAATTAAAATTAATAATTTCCACATAGTAAAATCTCTCTAATAATTTAATTTAAAAAGTTAGTAACTAAAATATAAAATATATTTCCTATCCACATTTTATGAAAAGAATTCCAATATATTAAACATGTAAAATTATAACCTAATTGTATTTAAAAATAGTATTACCATTCTAATCTTAAAAAAATTGTCATAATTTCATTCTCTAAATATATCAATAACACATATCTCAAGATTATTTTAATAAATATTATCACAAATATAAGATAAATTTATAAATGAACGTTAGAGAAAAAGCAAATGATATATAAGTCATAAGAAAATAAAATTCAATTAAAGAAAGATCACGGAATCCTACGCCAAGTTCACGTTGCACAATTTAATAATGATTCTAGTAGCCGTATTCGGAATCCAATAAGCTAACGTCGCTCGTAAATATTATTGAGTTGGGGTAGTGGTAAGTTGAAAATTCGTTGATCGAAGAGAAGAAATTTGAAAAAGGTTTAGCGAATGGTGTAAAAGTATAAGCGGCGTGCGCGTTTGTAACACAACGAGGAACGTCGACGCTTACGTTTGAAGAAACAGCCGTAGCATGAGGGATCTATTGGCAGGAACGAATCGTAGCAATATTCTCAGTGCCGAGTACGTACCTAATTGGATTACACACTATCTTTTTCTTTCTCTTTCTCTTGGTAGGAATGTACATTGCAAGAGAGAAGAGACCACAAATGAGTATGAAAGTAAGAAAGAGAAAGAATGATGATGAAGAAAAGAAAGAATAAGAATAAGAATAAGAATAAGAAGTGGAAGAGAATGAACGAAGGAAGGAACACAGCGGTATCGCTTTTATGGGTCGTATATTAATCCCATAATTGAGATATGGTCCCCGTCGTGCAGCCGCACACGCAATGCTTCTTCCTCCGCAAGAACTCTGCCATTATCTAAGATGAACCTTGAGATGAACAAGACGAAGAACTCTTGGCACGAAGCGCCACAGAAAGGTGCCGACCAATTCCCCGATTCTATATTTACTAATATTACTACGAATGAAATCTTTCCGTTGAATTAAGAAGAAATTATTGAATTTCTTCTTCTTAAGTTCTTTAAGATATAATCAATATTTTCTTAATGATTGTAAAATTTTGATATGTATATATATATAATGGTATTTATTAGTCATGTAAGAAGAGAATTAATTCGCGATTATTTTAATTGTTTATTCTAATCAATATTTTTGTCAATAATTATATAAATCTTAATTGAAATTTAAGAATTTTAGGAGTTAAGTAGAGAATGAATTATTTTATTCTTTGTATCGTCGAACTTAATTAATATTTTTTAAATAATTCTAAATCTTTTTTTAATTGAAATGAATTTATGCGATTGAATTGAAATGGAATTATTTAATTTTTTCAATAGTTAAATATACACAGTATTTTTTAAATGATTCTAAATCTAATCTAAATAAAAAATTTTTGATTGAATTAAGAATTATAATTATTTAATTCTTCAAATAATGAAATGCCATTAATATCTTCGGAATAATTTTTAACATAATTGAAAAAAAATCTTTTAACCTAATATTAAAGGAATTATTTGATTTTTGAAAGCGTGGAACTATATATCAATATTTTATAACAAAATTTTGAAAGACACTAAATTATGTATATAAATTAATTGAAATGAATTAATTAATACATAAAATGTAAGAATTACAAATTCATAAATATGCCAAGTTTCTCTAATTTATCTTAATATTAAAGTACAATATGTCAATGAAACTTTGTTTTTAACGTTTTTAATTTGTAATTAAAAAATTTCTAACACAGTTCTAGTAAATTTTATTAGAATTCTCGACACACAAATAAGTAATATAATACAAGTAAATGAATGCTGGAGATCATATCAACAGTTAACCAATGTTTTACAAAAACATAGAGATGTGGAAAATGTTTGTTAAATAAAAAATTAATACACAATTTTCATATTTACTGTTTTTTAATGTTTTAACTGTAATAGTAGAAAAAAAGGCTATTTACTATATTCAAATATTAAAATCCCTATGCTAAGTAATTATACCATAACATTAAACAAACCGTCCTTATCATTGTTTATATAAAACATGTAAGAATATCATTTTAAAATATTAATTAGATTTTTAAATACTTATTTTTAAATAAGAAGATTTATTCGCCGTTATGTGACAACATCAATGCTTCTTAAAATAATCGATTGACCTTTTATATATATTTCTGACAAAAATATTTCTATAGGAAATCCTTGCAGGACCACACAATAATAACAATAATAATAATATTGTTCAAAAACACCAAAATAAACATTAATTGTCTTACTTCTCCGATCATATATATTACAAAAAAAAAAAGATTTCCAGTCGTTACACACGATTTAATATTTTCAAATCATCATGAGAAAATACATAGATATAAAGTAACATTAAAAGAAAGAAGAAGAAAAACAAAATATAAATTTCAGTATTGAGACATTGAATCCCTAATATTAAACACGCCGCTACGTGTACGAATAACCGTAAACAATACTAAACATGACAAAATAAACAAATGCAACAATTAAAAACAATAACAACGTCAACGACAACAATAACAAAAAGAGAAGAAAGTTAGTATTTAATAGCGAAGTAGAAGCAAGCAGGTGATTCTTGAGGGCTAATTGAAGGGGCACCCAGGTACACTTCGGTAAGGTGTAATTATCAGGTAGAACGAGCTCGAGAATGTGCCGGCTCGAGTGAGAATAGAGACATTATTCGACTCGTTCGTTCGTCCCTCTTTCTTTTCATTTGTTCTTCTTCCATTCGTCCAACGAATGAAAGTTTGATTGGTAGATAGAAGCTCGTTCGCCCCACTTTTGTTTCATCATCCTTCCATCTCTTTCTCACTTAATCGTTTTGTCTTACATTAGTCGCGTTGATAGAACGATCTCACTCGAATGAATGTTTGTGTTGTGGAGTGTGTGGGGGGGTGAGGGTGAGGGGAAGTGGGGGTGAGGGGGATTGCACCAACCGGATGATTCGCGACGTGTTCGTGCGTTAATGACCACCTAGAAACCGGTGGCGCAATGTGTCCTTGATGCGATTAAGAAAAGGAATGATTTCCTCTCTCTCTCTTTCTCACTGATTCGCTCGTTTATTCTCTCACACACGACACGAAAATGAGAAGCGTCATAAATGTAAAGTAAGAACAAGATATACGGCGAGACTAATCGGTATCTTGTAAAAACATGACAAAGTACCGTTAGATGATCATTATGCACGCAATTCTTATCGCATATTACACGATCATAAATATTCTATAAGACTACGTGTATACGGAAATGTATTATATTTTCATTCCTTTGATCATTTTAATGCAACAATACTCAACCTGCGGCACGACACAAACTTCTATCGGGCGACTCGTGAGCACGATGTTTTCACTTTTTTTATTTATTTAAGATACAAAAATTTATTAACGACTACAACTATTTCTACAACCCCCCATTCTTATCTTATCTAAATCTAATTTTGATAATCGATCACTCTTGTAAATTCAATCTAATTAAAATTGTTAGAAAATTGTGTCAACGGCAAAGTTTAAAGTACACTCATGTTTAAATTGGATACTTTGACTCTCCCTTTTTGCGGGTTCGAATTATTTCTTCATACTTATTGAATACTATTGAAGAAGTCACATTTTTTATAACTTAAATAACACACGATTTTTGTTTTTCCGAGTGAGTCATCCATTCATTTTAATAAAAGTACTCACGTTGTTTGATCTTAGCGATAAGACTGTAACTAGTAATCCAACAGGGTTAGGTAATTGACTTTTAACAAGATACTCCTTTCCCGATTTTGTTTAATCATCTTTTTAAAAATTATTCATGTAGAAAACAGAAATATGCGGCAAGTGAAAGAAAAAGGTTGAGTACCCCTGTTCTCTAACGTGTTATTAAATAGGAATGTTGTGCATGTATGTGCATTTATAAGTATGCGTAACGAATAAGTGATTTTATCATAACACGAGTTAGGCTTGATATAAAGGATAACATGAATCTAAAGAATCGGTATGAGTGAATGAACGAGTTGAGATTTTCTAGTAATAGTTTCATTATTCTTTTTGGTTATAATCTTATGCTATTCTTAATGGTGGTTTAGCTTTAATGAGAAGACGATCGATTACTTCTCGTGGTATCAAGCTACGCTAATGTTTCCCTTCTTCGACCTTCTGGTATTAATCTTCATTAATGACTCGCGAATAAAAATTATCTTCATTACTTTTCCATCTCTTTACCCAATCCCTCATCCCCACTAATTTTATCCACCCTTTTCCATTTAACTCTTCGTCTTTGTCTAATCCCGATGACCTTGGACTCTAATATAATTGATCGCGTATTGCATGATTGATTTTCATACGTAACCGCCATTTGATTTTTTGGTTTATTTTTAGTTAATAAGATGTTTAATCGGATTTAGGATAGTTCGAATGGGAATTTAAGTTAGTTTTCGAAAGAGGATTGGTAGCCTGGGAATCGGATGATTAAATGGACATGGGAAAGATTCTGTAGTAATAAAGTTTCTTTATTCTTCTTGTTAAGTGGTTGTTTGTTCTTAATAACAAGGCGGTCAGTTTTTAAATGCTGGGTGAGAACGAATTGACTAGGAAAGAAAATTTGAAAAAGGGAGGGGTCTTTGAGTTGGTCAATTGAAGGGAAAAGGTTTCAAGGAAACGCTTCTTTATTTAAGGTAGTGAAAATTATTGCTGAGAAGGTCAAATGTAATGAAGCTTAACAATGTGACGTTTGGTTGTTATGAAAATAATTATTAAAGAAATAATTATAATGAATTAACCCTTCTTTGCATGATGATGGAAATTTCAATCATAATATTTAGTCAACAAAAAAAGGTACTCAAAACCCTTGTACTGTATATTTGTTGTTGCTGGCAACTTTTTAAGCGACTATTACGTACAACAAAACGCAGTTGTCAAAAAATAGCACTAGGATTTTTTAAAATATTTTTCCTTTAATCTAGAGCATTAATTACATCACCCTGATTTATTTTAAAAAAAAAGAAAAAATCATGCAAAGAAGGATTAAATATTTATTGATAATAATGTAAATAATTAAAAATATCAGTTTTGATGTAAAACAAAAAAATAGAAACCTAAAAAAGAAAACATGAAGAAATATTTAGAAATTAATTAAACGAATAAGAAATCTGGAAATTGGTATGAAGATCTAAAGCAACCAAGTGCTGATAAAGTGGCATTAACTGAGTAGATTAGGCGAACTGAACTCTTTCTAGAGACGGAAGTGTTCATGCTAGTTAAACACGAACAGGACGTCAAGGCTTGTAACTACCAGAAGCACAATAAACACAATCAGAGCATCCAGATTGAACTCTGCCGACTGTGCTGTAGTGTATCAGAAACAATACAGCACATAACGGTAATATGCAAGTACATAATCCAAAGAGATCTGAAACATAGTAACAACCAACACAATAAGAAATAGTAATGCTACAGAAAAACCTTGCATGTAATCATAGTCTTTTCAAGACAAAAATACTATACCTTTAATAGAAACCATTAACTATACTTACTAAAAAACAAGGCTTGAAGGAAATTGTTAAAAATTTCAGTTAGTTTTGATGTAACAGTTATTTTACTACTTTTAACTTTTATAACCTAAAAAAATAATTACTAATCAGTTGAAACTTCTATTTCATATATTATATTTATATATAAATAGAAAATTTGTACATTTTCGAATATGGAAAAAAGTTCTAGTTTTATAATAACAGTTATTGTACAAATTTACTGTTTTCTATTACATAGGTAAGAGTATAATAAAATAATTGTATAAAAATCACGACCTGCTCATATATTTATATTTAATCTCTTTACCATTTCTTAAATAGTGCTAATTGTTAGTTATATAATGTGTAAAATAGTTTAAATCTTAATATTTTACTTTACAATATCTATTAAAACATAAATATTCCTTCAAAACTTTTATTAATCAACTATAAAATATCCGATTAAAAATATTGAACTTTTATAGCAAAAAAAAAGAAATAATTGAAAATTTTAAAGTTGACTAGATAACTTTTATTTTTAAAAGTTTATAGTTTCATTTAAACTTTGTTAGAAAACAATAATTAAGAGCTGTAATCTAATCAAAATAATATATATAATATTATATATACATATAATAAATATATAATAAAAATATAAATAATATATTGTGTAGTATAAAAATTAAATTTTATAAATTATATTACATAAAGTAGTACAACCAGACATACATTATTCCCATGTACACTAATCACATTGATACCAATTAACATAAGATTTTTTAAACTACCAGTTTTTTCTTATTGATTTAAAATTGTAGTTCTTATTACGCCACCCTATAGAACAAATTCATAATTTAAGATAAAACCATAAAAATATTAAAAAATGCAAAGATGATGATTGTATAAATAATAATAATAATTTTATATTCCCTCGAAACATATCTTTTTTAAAAATAATAACAATAAACTTTATTAAAACATAACCATTGCAAGTAAAACATTCCAATGGAATTGATTTGAACAGTTTGATTAAACAAAGGTATACCTAATGAACACATGCATATTAAACATACACAACCTCATACAGAAATTCAATGACAAATTAGCCAAATATACAAATCTTTCAACAGAAACTAAAGTGTAATGTTGAAGTACAGTAATAATTGTCCTCATCATCATATCAATTACCAGTGTCATTTCAAAGAATATGCACGATGGGTTACATGCATTAGACATTCACCCATTTACATACAATCAGATGCATAAAGCTTTTGTTTCGAATACAATATTGTTGTATTCAGGTGACGTGTTGAAACTTCTAACATTGTCTAGCGATTGAATGCATCTGGTTAGTTATAAGTTCAATGCATAACAAACTTTATCTTAAAAATGGTAAGATGTAATAAACAATATTGACAGTACAATAAATAATAATAATAAAAATAATAATACTTATAATATTATCAAAAACATATACAATATCATATTTAATTTCATAAATTTATATTTAAGTTAAGTTCACTTTAATTGAATAGTGTATTTAATTTAAATTAAAAATTAAAAATAAAATAATAACTTATATAAAAAAAATATTGATCGTAAAAAGTTGCGGTGAAAAAAAAAACATTGTAAAATATAGAATAGAGGTTTGTGATGCAGTTAAGATAAAAGTGAAGGTGGGAAATTCGCCAATGTCATAAACAGCATACTACAACGGTATCAAACTTACATTCACGTAGGCGGGCAGCATTTTGAACAGCACATTTAAACAGTTTCATAATTTATATTATAACATTATAATAAATATCCCGTGAAATAAATAAATAAATAAATAAATAAATAAATAAATAAATAATGTTGTTTATATAAACTAAAGATTTATATTATTAGGACTAAGATCAGAACAAGATATTGACGAAACCTTCATCCCATTCTTTTTCGACGAAAGTATTCTCGAAAACTGCTTGAAAAAAAGAAGAAGAAGAATAAGAAATGTCCGTAGAGTCAAGAATCGCGTGAAAATCGGCAAAGTCGTAAGGACATGGAACGCGATTTCGTATACCACCTCGATAAATACCGTTCCCTTCGTATGTACGGTACGATTAAAATCGTATGGTGATCCGCGAGAGGATCGGACCACGTCGAGATGGTGACTAAGATAAGATCAAAGATCGTAGGCGGGAGCATCGTTCGATAAAATTTAAGAAAGAGAACGGGTCCAAGTATTTTAACGTCGAATTTATTTAACAACCTTTTTCCCCCTTTTATTTTCGAATTTGTTTTTTCTCAACAGTCTACACAACAGCCGTTCAATGAACTTCGCTACGACAAATATACAGTATGCCGATTAAATTAAGGGATAATATATCGAGCCTAAAAATCAATAAAGAAAATTAAACAACTTAAACAACATACAACTACATGAGAATCGTGTAAAAATTACTGACGACTGATAAGGGTTAAGTTTTTTTGTTTTAAACAATACCTTTTTATAGTTACTATAAGTAACATTTTATAAATTGTATTCATTTCTATAAAAAAATTAATGTTTGATGAATATCTAATGTGTACGAGTACATATCGTTTGTATTCGACAAAAAGTCATTTTAATTTAAATTTATGCTAATTTTAATTATTACTCGTTAAAACTAATTTTTAACAGGAAACATCAGGTTTGGGAAAATTATGCTTTTGGTTAATGCTTTTACTTATTAGTATTAATGCTTTTTATGAGGTAATGGATAATAAATTCAAAAAAGATAAACATTTTGTCAATGACATTTAACTAAACATATAAGATATGGTAATTTTCAAAAATATTTGGACATTAAGTTTGTTAAAAAATATAATGGTTGAAAGAATTTTTTCTAAAAATTATTTTTAAGATTGTTGATGTTTTTTTTCAAACCCCATATTTTTTGCGATATTCATTTAGAGTATAAACGAATTTAATTTCTTCAATGATCATATTTATATTCATTCCGATCATTTATTCTCGAGATATTATATTTACAATACAAAATAATTATTACACGTTGGGTTACAAATCTGTAATCAAACACTGCTATTTTAGGGAAGTTTTAATTAACTTAAGTTATAACTTAACCTAAAAATATATATATTTCTATTGAAAAAAAATAAACAAAGTTAAGCTTGAGATTTCCTAAACTCTTTCACCTTTAAAAAAAAATTAAATACATTGCATAATGTACTCCTTTAAACGATGCAACTTTTGCATAGAAAACTTTTTCGTGCAACGTATATTTTGGAGGTTATAAAGATGAGCAGTTGCGTGGATCACCCTGTATATTAATTCTTACAATATTGAAAGGCTAACAATAATTGTTTAATGTTATCATTTACAGAGATAATTAAGTATCCGGTTAATTTTTATTCATCCTTATAACAATAAATAAATATACAGAGAGTCCTATAACAAATGATTCAAGCGGATAGTAGTTGATTCTTTATGACAAACTGAATTAAAAATGTGAAAATAAGATTTCATCAAACGAGGCTCGTAAACTTGGTCTAGATTCAGTTAGGCGAATTTCACTGTTTTACTTTCGAATATTTCGAGTCAGTGTTTTTATGCTCTTTTCATGTTTACTAAGATTTTCAATATGATGATATGCATGTCTTATATCAATTCTACACTTATGCTTAACGAAAAAGGCTTTTAGTTACCATAATTATTATAGCAAACAATTTTATTCAACACTTTTGATTAAGTTTTTGTAGAATCAGCTACTACCACACAATTACAAGGAACACCCCGTAATAGATTATCTCTTAAATAATACATTATCTTTGTAACCTAATGTATTCATTTATATCAATCCTATTATTATTTTCCAGACACTCTAAAGTCTTTTAGTGATGTCAGCATATACCTGTAAAATGGTTCGAAGTAGGATCACGGGAACGGATCCGATCTTTTCTCTTGATTGTTCCCGAGCACATGAACACATCGCGGTCAACCATATAGTCATGGACTATTACCGTAACATGACGGGTTCTTCTTTGTGGCCGAGGTTGTGCGAAGGAAGACCGAAGCTCGAAACGAGATAGAGTCATTACACCGAGATGGATAAGTTTCCACCTGCGCCGCG
This sequence comes from Polistes canadensis, assembly GCF_001313835.1. NCBI lineage: Eukaryota > Metazoa > Arthropoda > Insecta > Hymenoptera > Vespidae > Polistes > Polistes canadensis. The sequence goes on from NW_014569798.1 coordinate 195,146, forward strand.
TTTATCCTCTACGCAGGTAAACACCTGTACACCTAGAATTTATCTTCCACCAAGAAAGGTATAAAACAGGATAAAGGGTCGAATATACCTATTTCCTATACACTATATTTTTCTAAATCGTTTTGTAATAATCGTCTTATGGTATTACATAGATATATACATTGTTTCATACCAATAGTGTTAAGGAAAATCGTTTTCAGATTTTTTTTTTTTTTCTAATAATAGTATGCTTATCCAAGGGCAATGTACTTTTAACCTCTTAAAGGTCATGCATGAGATAAGAGATGAAGTCGATTGATCTATCATCTAGAGGATAGTAGCAACAGCAATAATAATCCTTCTGGTAATATGTTTGATAAAATCATTGAAGACTGTAAGGAAGACTGTAACAAATATATGTGCTCTCTTAGTTTTTATAATTTGATTAATTACTTAATAAAAAATTTACTACAATATAAAATCGATTGATCTATCATCTTGAAAATATTATTAATAATAATAATAGTCTTTCTGATAATATGTGTGATGAAATCATTGAAGACTGTGAACAAAGAAAACTGGAACATGTATATATGTTTTTAGGTTACTATAGTTTGATTATTTACTTAATACAAAATTCATTACAATATAAAATCGATTGATCTATCATCTTGAAAATAGTATCAATAATAATAACAGTCTTTCTGGTAATATGTGTGATGAAATTATTGAAGACTGTAAGGAAGACTGTATCAAATATATGTGTTCTTAGTTATTATAGTTTGATTAGTTACTTAAAAAAAATTTATTACAATATAAAATCAATTGATCTATCATCTTAAAAATGATATCAATAATAATAGTAGTCCTTCTGGTAATATGTGTGATGAAATCATTGAAGACTGTAAGGAAGACTGTAACAAGTATATGTGTTGTTAGTTGTTATAATTTGATTAATTAATACAAAATTTATTACAATATAAAATTGATTGATCTATTATCTCTAGCAACGTTACCAGAGGTGGGGATGTTTCCCTATCAGTGGTGATTTTCAATCCTTAAAGTCTGAAGGTGGATTTCAGTAAAGTGGGAATTTGTTAAATTTATCAATAATTTTTCTTTCAAATATTATTTTTGTAACTTCCTCTTAATATTGTTTTGTTTACATTCATTTAAAGGTGAATATAATAATTAAAATATAGTATTGAATGGTTACAATCTCTAATCCCATAAAATTCCCAATATTTTACAGATCTCATTTATATGGAGAAATGACAAAAGCTTGACTTGTAATAAAGATATTAGCCTATTTCTAAAGTTAATAAAAAATTACGAGCATTGTTGTAGAAAAAAATGGAAACCTTAAAAACGGATTAAATTTTAATTTCATACTTCATGAATTCATCTATTACCTATGTATTCCATAAAACAACTAATTAAACCGTATAGTAAAGTTCTTTTTATGTCCTCACTAAAATAACAAAATTTTTTCCTGGAATATATAAATATTTCTTGAGTTAATTTAATAATACACTTTAACGGTAACATAAATACAATATTTAAAATCCAACATATCAGTTATCGTGAAATTTATTACAACAGGTAGAATAATTTTGGTTTCTCTTCTGAACCTGTTTTTCAAAGCAATAATTTTTAATTATTTGGAATTGTCAAAAAACCTAAATAGAAACATTATTTAGAGAAAAGATTCCATGCACCTGCACCAACAACGACGTTTATAGCTTCGAATACAAAGTAATGTGTACCAGTAACCTGTCACAGCTCGTCGCACAAAATTCCAACGGTCTCGTATATACCATGAAAGGAGTTCTTTATGAACGTAATTACGTCCCTTAAAGTTAAATCTTTTGGACGTATCGCGACAGCCAAATTACTAACGGTCGATACGAAAAAAAATCCAAGTTCTCGTAAATTCCCTAAGAAATTGGACATTAATTTTTCATTTTTCTGTACTTTCCACTTATCATATTCAATCAACAGATGGAAATTAATTTCATATATTAATTAAAACAAATATTGAGTATAAAATATTTTATAAGGAGAAGATATTGGAATATATTAATACATTGTAATTATCTGGACACTGTGTATACTTAACTCAAACGATGTTAAATATTCTAAGTTTATTTATTATCCTATTTAATACAATTAATTTTACATATGCGTGTGATAGCAATACCAATCGTTATTCAAGTTATTATTCTTTTGTTTACGTAAACAAATAAACTGTTACGTTGCATGAAATTTTATACTCTAGAAAAGTTTAATTTGAATTAAATTCATAGATTAAGTTGTTTAAAGATAAACTTATATTACGTTTTGTTTAATTATTTATATATTTTGCATTTGTCTATTTAAAATAACTGTACAAAACCATTTGAAATAATGTCAAAATTCAAAATAAATTAAAATTATTTTTTTATTAATGAGATAATAATTAAAACAAAAATCATAAACATAAAAAAAACTGAGAAACGTATAAAAGTATAAACATATAATCTATTTGTACGTATAATTCATTGATAATTTCATCAAATATGTTACCAGATGGTCCTCACCACTTAATTTTAATTGATTTATTTTCACACACACGATATTACAGAATCATCTTTTAAAAATCAGAGAGTGTATATAAGTTAATTTATAATTATAAATTATTAATTTTTTTTGTCGATCTAATCTTTTCAACAGTTTCATAGAAAAATAAAACCTTAACACACATTCCCATAACAAATAAGCTCACATTTTCAGTTATAAGGTCGTTATCTTTAATTTCACAACTGCTACAACTAACAAGTTTATATGTTATATATGTTTATGTATATGTATTATAAATTATATTTAAAATTAAACGTTATATTATATGTTTATGTATTATAATTTGCTAGTTGTAGCTTATATGTCAAAAATGATGACTTCTTTGTTTGTCAAAACGTATTCTATTAATACACATATCAATAGCAAGAATTTATGTTTTATTATTAACATTACATTTTAACGATAATATATTCTTTTAGACAAAAAAAAAAGGTTAATTAGAAAAAATCGTATAGGTCCTCCGAACTGCTGTAACCACAATCATAATTAAAAAAAAATATAAATGAAACAAGAAAGTATATATTATACAATATGACAATATCGCATATAAATTAGAAAAAAACAACTTTTCCTAAAATCTATATAAGATAAACAAATAAAAAACAAAAAAATAAATATTATAAATGAATTGAACAATAATAAATATAAATCAATTAGTTGTTTATCGCATCCAAAAATAAAATTATTAATAAAAGTTTCTCAGGGAAATATTGGACAGGTTGAAAATTTTACAACGTTTATTTCGATCTTATCGTTTAAATTGTTATCTCTTACAATTAAATTGTTTAATTAATTAAAATTATTTATCTTACAATAAGATAGAAATAAACGTTCTACAATTTTCAACCAGTCCAACTGCCTTGAACCACTTCTATTAAATAAATATAAATGTATTAAAAAAAGAATCTATAATAATATATTATTAACAAAACAACATATAAATACTCTATATACTATCAAATATCACGATAATATAAAAAATAAAACACAGTTTTATCTTTTATATTAAGTATCGAAAAGCGAGTGGATAGTTGAGGAACAAGTAGGTGAGAGATCTCAAAGAATGGAAGGTGAAATAAAAAGAGAAAGAGGAGGAGTCCAAAAAAAAAGAAGGAAGAAGTAAGAGAAAAAAAAAGAGGATGGAGAAAGAAAGAGAAGAGAAAAGGGTATACAAAATATAGTCTCGAAGTGTAGGACCTTCGTCGTAAGCGAGAACGATGCAAGAAAGGAAGGGAGGCCACCCTGCTCGTGGATTACCATAAACACTCTGTGACTTGGGTGCATCGGTGCATAAGCGTTAGTGCTGTACTAGCGAATACACGTGTAAATCCCGTGTTTCAGCTCTTATTCTGCTTCCACCACTTCCCCCTTTACTGACCAACTTTCTCAGCTACTTTTCACCCATCTCTTTCTCTCTGTAACCCCCACACACAACCCCCCACTCCATTACTGTTTTGTCTTCCTCCTTGTAACTCCCCTAACCTCTACCCACCCCCCTCCAACACTTCTCGACGTTTCTCCACCTTCGAGAGATCGGCCGAACCTTCTTCTTGCGTTGCTCGTGCCGCAGTAACTTCGGAATCAGCAAAAAGAAGCTCTCTCTCTCTCTCTTGCTCTTTCTCTTTCTTTTTCTTTCTCTTTCTCTCAGTGTAGCAGTCGCGTGACTTTCATGCTCGCCAAGCGTTCTTCTCTTTCCCTTTAAAACTGAGATCCTCCTACCGTGGATCCATCGCGATCAGGCTCGTAATACCTTATTTTAAAACCCAGGTATTGATTTGATAATATTTCAGATGTTGTATGTGGGATAGTTTTGATTCGATTGCATTTCATAAGATTTTGTAAATATTCTATAAATGTTATCGTTAAAGTATATAATTCGGTTTATTATTAAGGAGCTAGGCTGTAACATTCAATAATATTTAACATGTTATGTATGGGATAGTTTGGATTCGATTGCATTTTATAAGATTTTCAGAATATTCTATAAATGTTATCGTTAAAGTATATAATTCGGTCTATTATTAAGGAATTAGGCTGTAACATTCAATGATATTTAACATGTTGTATATGGGATAGTTTGGATTCGATTGCATTTTATAAGATTTTCTGAATATTCTATAAATGTTATCGTTAAACTATATAATTCGGTTTATTATTAAGAAACTAGGCTGTAACATTCAATAATATTTAATATGTTGTATGTGGGATAGTTTTGATTTGATTGCATTTTATATGATTTTCTGAATATTCTATAAATGTTATCTTTAAGGTATATCATTTGATTTAATTAATAAAGTAACTAGCTATAATATAAAATTATTATATCGATTAGTTGAAATATGGAATTAGGTAGAATTATATAATATATATCTTGAATAGATAATATATGTTTGAATTCACAAAAGTCAAGTAGTTAAAGTATAAAAAATTGAAATTTGTTCTTAAATATAAAGAAAATATTATTAGATATTTTTGAATAAAATTATCCCCAGCTGATATATTCGGAACATTCCTGTCTATACCTGTATTGTTGTAAATCTGGAGATAAAAAATATGTCTCCCATTGGTATTATGGTCTTTCAAATGAAGGTTATCTGTTTGTGAAATAGAGTATTCTTTACTGATTTAAGAGATAAAACTAGGTTTTCATATAAAAGAAAATACAGATCAAATTTTAATTTCATGCTTCAACTACTTGTCTCTCGTAAATTCATATATTACTTATAATTGGTTATTTCATCAAACAAATATTTAAAGAATATACTAAATATATTAAAAGTTTAATTATATGCTTTCTCTAAAACACCTAATTATTTCATGAATTAACTGAATTTTATACTTCAACGGTAACACATACATTTAATATATATAAAATTATATTTTTGTAAAATTATAATATGATAATATTCTTTTGCAATAATATTTATATTATTAGATGTTGAAATTAATTTGATGTTTTGATATTAAGTTTATTGCATTAAAATCGCAATCATTTTTTTGGTAAAGAATTCGGCAACTGCCTGAAAGATGAGCCAAAATCGTTGAAAATAATGGAAACTTTTTCAAAGAATATAACAAATATATAATTATTTTATAAATAAATACAAAATTTTGCTCTTACAAGGTACTAATTTTATTGTTACACTTAATAGTTTAAAAATTTCAAAACATTCATTCGAAAATATTTCAGAACTTGCATTTCAAACAAAAAGATATAATTTTTTTTTAAATTAACAATCGATAGACTTCGAATATTGCTGGGACTCATCATTGTATTTATTTTATCTAAATAATATTTCAAACGTTGATATTATAATAATTTAATTAATAATAGTGTATTATAGCGTGATAAGATTAAAAATATGGCATCCATGTTTAAGCAAATGATACTTTAAAAATATTTCTTGCGAACAAATACAAGAAAAAACGTATTGATATATTGTTTTTCTTCATAATCCTTACAATTTCTTAAACTTAACATTTTCAAAATTGTTTTATTATTTTAACCTTATTATCACGCTAATATCAATCCGTTTTAGTATTATCAATTCGTCGTTTATTGTTCGTTAAGTCAGAATAATGTTTTTTCTTTAATCGTCTTCCATTTAGTTTATCATAAACTTCGATTGCTCAGATGGTTGGAATTTTTTATAACTTTCTGATTAGGTTGCTAAGAAAATTCGATTCGATTCAAAGATAGGTACCTTTTTTCTATTTATAAATATATTATATATTTTCATTTATTTTGGGGAAAAAAAACAATATTTTTTACATGCAATAAATTTTGGAAAAATAATATATATATTTAATATAAAAATATTTACTTTATTTATAAATCGGTACGAACTTTCCTAGTAAACAAATATTTTTCTAACATAATTATTAATTTTAACTATTTTCATATATTCTCAATTTTAAATTGCATAATTCTGTAAAAATTTTTTCTTAGAAAATTTAAAATTCACATTGTAGATGATATAAGATGTTTCTCATAGGCAATAAAATGTAAGTACGTCACTGCGTGTGTGCATGTCGCCGCGGTAGGCTTCCCAGATCTGGAACAAACGATTGACAGAAATATCGCAATCCACTTTTCTTGACGTTCTTACAAACACGATATCTGTTTCATGGAATTCTTCATACGCGAGAGAAATATCGATGGAGGGGTTCAGTCAAGTCAAAAAACTGGTTAAAATTACCACATTCTTATGTTCGTGCAAGGATAATGGAAGGTTATACAACACCGTTTAATTCATTTCTCGCTAATAACCATCGTCCAAATTTATGTTTACGTACATCGTACACAAAGTAAATCTACGATTTATTTTTACTTTTTTCTTACAGATCTTAAATATTATGTTGCTTTACCGTTTGATTATATATTTTGATATCAATTTTTTAAGTTATACTTCTTTTGACGCGCGTTTGGGAAAAAGTGATGAGAGTAAATTTTACGATGCGAACAAAAAATCGACACCACGAAGTTGTCGATATTAACGATGCGCTGGCAAAACGATTTCTAATTTACGGCGTGAAGTTTTTCTCTTCTTCTTCCTCTCTTTTATTTTTCTCCAGCGGTCAACACCCAACCAAGTTTTAATCGTACTAAAAGCGCTGCTTGATTTAAATGATGAAGCAGGAATTAGTGCTGTCACCACGCAATGTTCGTTGACTCGCATGAAGTAATTGGATATAACTAACTTATATTTAGAGTGGACTGATATCTATATTTTGATATTTTTTACCAGGATCAGTATACATTTAAATTTTTGTTAAAGTCTTCGAGATGCCTAAAACTAATGCAGAGAAATGTAATGCTTATTACTATCGTTATAAAAATGTATCTAAAAGAAAGTATTATTCTGAAACTTATGACTTCACATAACCAGTCCTAGGGTGATTCGTTCCCTATCATTCATCATTCAAAAATAAACGTCATTTTCTTATTATATGCGAAGTATTATTGATTTCCCCTATTCATCTACCAATCCTTACACATAAGATTTGTGTATTAGTTTTCCTCATGAATAAATATCTAACGAGGTTAAGATAAGTGACCTAGGTAACCGAACTATTGTAAAGAGGAGAAAACTATGGATCATTCTAGGGTAGTAAATAACACACGCAGAACCGCATAAGATCATTACTGAGCAGCACATTAAGACAGTTTTACAATAAATATTATAGCTTTTAAATAAAGCCTTAAATGTTTGTAGAAAATTTTAATGTGATTTATGAAAACAGAAAACGCCCACAACGTTTGTATTAAAAAATCTCGGAAATCGTTAAATATTATAAAAATACTGCGYGGTAGAATAAACGAAGCGAACTAAATAACTGAAAAAGGTGTATCGATATTTAACTATATAGCATATCATAAGATAATTAGGAAAATAAAAGAAATTCATAATCCATAAATTAAGATCATCAAATTAATATCGGTCTCAATCGGTAAGACAGTTTGTTACTTTGAAAATTTATTTATTCTTATATAATTACATATAATAGAATAAATAATAGGTATGCTATTTGGTTAACCAATAATTTCGTGTAGTTGTTTCCAATTAAAAGTAAAAAATATAATTAGAATCGTCCGGATTTATTAGATAACTTGATATATCGTATTATATACTATATTATGTATTAAACGCACATAGGTCTTCATTGCACAGGAGGAAAAGCGCTCGATCGGAAAGCGGAAGGTCCTGGGTTCGAGTCCCAGTCTAGACAATTTAGTTCCMAATTATTAATAGTTTTATTTTCACCGGGCTCTTTGCATAGATATGAGAAACACAATTTCGATCCTTGCTTATACATTAATWACAATTTGGTTAGTGTGTAACTGCATAATCGTTTGTTATTGTGTAGAATATATATGTCAGGGAACTCGGCTTAAAATAAGATTTTTCGATAATTTGGAATAAAAGTTGTTCTTAGGTAGCTCAGATGGACAGAGCATTCGCCCGAAAATAAAACGAGTGAAGACCATTTTTTTTTCTTTTATAGAATTACATCTATAACTAATAACTTCTAAATCTTCAAAATTGCAAACTTCTCTCAATCCAACAACTACATTATGTTATATTAAAAATTATAAAACTAAAATAATTTTTGGTTTGCTAGAAATCCATATGTACAAATATATATATATTTTTAATTATTATAATTTTTTTAGTTACTCTCTTATAAATGATAAAAGAAGTTTTATATGCACAATTTGATTGACCGATAAGTCCGTGGAGATTCTACTATTATTACTTATTTGATATATTTTTAAATATTATTATAAAAATTTTTTTTTCTTTTGATAGCTGATAAAAAAGATATCAATAACCATTATGCAAATATTTATATATTAATTATTTTATTATTTTAGAGTCAAATTGTATGTAGTTTATTTAATAAATGTTTTTTTAGTGATTGTGTATATTTTTTATACTGGTCTTCGTTAAATACTATGCTTCTTTAAAAATAATTTCATAATTTTTATTTCTCCGATTATTTAGATCGACTGGGAAGAATTTTTATAATTGTTTTTTCTTCCTCTTTTTATTTTTTTGTTAACATTATACTTCACGATATTATCTGTTACCATCAACCATATTGGCTATATTTGCAAACTTTGTCTGTAATTTTATTTACTTATATTCAAATATTTAATTTAACAATATCAATACGGATTTTTTAAATGATTTGATTTTAACAATCTGATAAATTATTTATTATGTATGTAAATTCATCGGGAAAAGTCTCATTAGTATACTTTGTAAGAAGATTTTTTAAATAGGGAATTGTTTAAATATTTTTATGGCATATTTGCAGTCACCATTACTTGTCAGCATACAAATTACGCTTCTTCGAAACAGTTTTAAGTAAATTACGCCGTACATCATTAAATGTAACTGCCGAATTTTCGTAAATTTCGTCATTTTTGAAATCCAAATTTCTTCATAAAACCCTTAACTTTATTTATTTAATGTAAACATATACATTTGCATAAACATCCGCTGTGAATTAATAAAAAAGAATTCTCACGATCATTAGTAAAATATAATTATTTTATAAGATCCATATTGTATTATATTCCTGTTAGACATAAAAAAAAAAAACAGTTCCACTAATTACATTTTTGGAAGCGTATAAATTAAAAGAAAAAAGTTAAATAAAAACACAAACTGAAGTTCTCACATAGGCGACAATGTTTATTCGAGAAAAAAAACAAAAAAACAAAAAAAAAATTAACAATACTCATGATTAATAACGAAATATAATTATTCAATAAGATTCATATTTAATTTGATATTATTTTTATAAACAAAATTATATAATTCAACAAATAAATAAAAAGATAAATTCAACAAAATATATATTCCCACATACGTGACAATGCTTATATCCGAGAGAGTAACCAATAACAATGGTTTCTCACACGTAAGAATGAATTGGCAAGATTTACCGCGAGAAAGAACATATTTTCTGTGGCGAAAACAAAAAAAAAAGAATAAATAAATAAATCGTATCCGTAGGCGAAGGTGATTTAGTGACAACGCTCGACAAGATTTCTGATATATATACATATATATATACACGCATCTACACAATTATACACAATTATACAGTACGCGCGCATAAATGTCAAAATAAGAGTCGTAACGAAATATTATGTTCCCTTACCTTTTTCTTGACATAGCAAAACGCAGAATAATAATAAGATCGGTATCGCGGCATATCGCTAAAGCAAAGACTTAACATCGTCGTCACACCCACACCCACACACACACACACACACANTTCGATAATTTGGAATAAAAGTTGTTCTTAGGTAGCTCAGATGGACAGAGCATTCGCCCGAAAATAAAACGAGTGAAGACCATTTTTTTTTCTTTTATAGAATTACATCTATAACTAATAACTTCTAAATCTTCAAAATTGCAAACTTCTCTCAATCCAACAACTACATTATGTTATATTAAAAATTATAAAACTAAAATAWTTTTTGGTTTGCTAGAAATCCATATGTACAAATATATATATATTTTTAATTATTATAATTTTTTTAGTTACTCTCTTATAAATGATAAAAGAAGTTTTATATGCACAATTTGATTGACCGATAAGTCCGTGGAGATTCTACTATTATTACTTATTTGATATATTTTTAAATATTATTATAAAAATTTTTTTTTCTTTTGATAGCTGATAAAAAAGATATCAATAACCATTATGCAAATATTTATATATTAATTATTTTATTATTTTAGAGTCAAATTGTATGTAGTTTATTTAATAAATGTTTTTTTAGTGATTGTGTATATTTTTTATACTGGTCTTCGTTAAATACTATGCTTCTTTAAAAATAATTTCATAATTTTTATTTCTCCGATTATTTAGATCGACTGGGAAGAATTTTTATAATTGTTTTTTCTTCCTCTTTTTATTTTTTTGTTAACATTATACTTCACGATATTATCTGTTACCATCAACCATATTGGCTATATTTGCAAACTTTGTCTGTAATTTTATTTACTTATATTCAAATATTTAATTTAACAATATCAATACGGATTTTTTAAATGATTTGATTTTAACAATCTGATAAATTATTTATTATGTATGTAAATTCATCGGGAAAAGTCTCATTAGTATACTTTGTAAGAAGATTTTTTAAATAGGGAATTGTTTAAATATTTTTATGGCATATTTGCAGTCACCATTACTTGTCAGCATACAAATTACGCTTCTTCGAAACAGTTTTAAGTAAATTACGCCGTACATCATTAAATGTAACTGCCGAATTTTCGTAAATTTCGTCATTTTTGAAATCCAAATTTCTTCATAAAACCCTTAACTTTATTTATTTAATGTAAACATATACATTTGCATAAACATCCGCTGTGAATTAATAAAAAAGAATTCTCACGATCATTAGTAAAATATAATTATTTTATAAGATCCATATTGTATTATATTCCTGTTAGACATAAAAAAAAAAAACAGTTCCACTAATTACATTTTTGGAAGCGTATAAATTAAAAGAAAAAAGTTAAATAAAAACACAAACTGAAGTTCTCACATAGGCGACAATGTTTATTCGAGAAAAAAAACAAAAAAACAAAAAAAAAATTAACAATACTCATGATTAATAACGAAATATAATTATTCAATAAGATTCATATTTAATTTGATATTATTTTTATAAACAAAATTATATAATTCAACAAATAAATAAAAAGATAAATTCAACAAAATATATATTCCCACATACGTGACAATGCTTATATCCGAGAGAGTAACCAATAACAATGGTTTCTCACACGTAAGAATGAATTGGCAAGATTTACCGCGAGAAAGAACATATTTTCTGTGGCGAAAACAAAAAAAAAAGAATAAATAAATAAATCGTATCCGTAGGCGAAGGTGATTTAGTGACAACGCTCGACAAGATTTCTGATATATATACATATATATATACACGCATCTACACAATTATACACAATTATACAGTACGCGCGCATAAATGTCAAAATAAGAGTCGTAACGAAATATTATGTTCCCTTACCTTTTTCTTGACATAGCAAAACGCAGAATAATAATAAGATCGGTATCGCGGCATATCGCTAAAGCAAAGACTTAACATCGTCGTCACACCCACACCCACACACACACACACACACACATACATACACACACACACATACACATATACAAATTTAGCCCGGGAGTAATTAAAGTTTCGATGCCGATTGATATCGAACTTCTCTCGAAAGGTTTTGATCGTAGGACGAGAAACTTGAGTAGGGTGAGGAAACATTGCCGAGAGGGTATCGCGATCATTAACGATCTTCCATGACTTATTGCACTGGTGGATGTAACATATGGTTACTTACGTGGTACCTTGCAATTATAAACGCGAAGCGCTACGCAACGGTTAAGTCGTAACATTGTTATTGCACGACCTTTTTTACGCTTTCTTTTCGAACGTACATGTATCTACCTACATATGTATTATTAAACTCTGTGTTCGGGGTAATAAATTTATTCTTTTCGTTCGGTTCAATAAATAATAACGACATTTTTAGTATTTAAATATAGTACTTTTTTTGTTTCAATTATTATTTATTCAATTGTGTTTTCATTTAAGATTCTAATATCATATTCAACTTAATACAATATATAATCTCGTTTATTCTTAATATATTTTTTTCTATTCAATAAATTATAATATATTTAATATTAATAATATATAAGAAAACAAAAACAATATGTTAGGTAAAAAAATATTTCAAATTAAAATAAAAAAAGAATAATACGAAAATTAGAAATATTTCTCTCTAAAAATTATTAGGCTATTATAAGAATGAAATAGTACATTACAAACTAAAAATAATCGGAATAATCGAACATCTCATATTTAATGATTGGATATATTTAAACAAATAACAACAATTCATTTAGTAGTTGTTCTTGTAAGAATTCTGTGCTTTCTTTTATTGCATCTTCTGTCTCAAGTTGCAATCCCTTTATTACACAATATTTTTTATTGTTTTATTTCTTGGTTTTAATTATGTCATTTCTGTTTCCAACTTATTCATTTTCTTTTAAGTTTCTAGTCTATATTTTTCTCATCTCGTTTCTTTTTTACACAAAATCTATTTACATGTCTTTAAATTCAGTTCTAAAGTCTCATAATTTTTTGTTCTAACAGATCTTTTTCTAAATATATTTTCTTAATGCATCCATTTTAAAATTTCGATTATGCCATACTCTATTATATTGTTCTTTTAATTGTTTGTTTTCCCAAAAGCTTCTGCTTTAAATAATTTTCTTCTTATTTTAATCTCTTTAAAGTTTTATTTCCGCATTTTCTTTTCATTTTCCCGCTCAAAATCAAAAGTAACGTAAACCTAACCTCTCTACTAATCATTTCGTAACTTCTTTTACGCGTTATAACTTAACACACACACATTTACCTAGTAAATTAAATAAAATTTAAAACTTTTTTATGGTTAGCTGATGTTCTTACAAAGTTGAATTTTTTCTATAAATAAAAAAATAAGTTTCTATTTTATATACCTATTTATCACTACCTTGAACTCCATTGGTCTATAATTTCTTCGATTATAACTTTGTCTTCTCTTAAATAAATATACACATAAATGAATATTAATCTATTCGAATATTTTCTTCATCAATTTTTAAGTTGTGTCTGATAAATTTATTAAAATAAGATTAATTTTTCTTATTACTTGCTTTGTACTTTACAATTATTATATATTACATATTAGGGTGAATCAAAAAAAAACTTTTATTTTTTTT
>NW_014569798.1:209484-216650 GCF_001313835.1 Polistes canadensis
TGAATTTAATAGATAAATTTGAAAAAGTTATTAAAAAGTTATTGAAATCAGAAAGCATTGGGATTCGTATACGAATATCTTTTAAACGGTTGGAGTAATCAATTAAACATATCAAACCTTTTTTGTAAAGCGTTAAATTTCCTACAAGAATCAGTGCATCTCATTTAATAATAATTATTACTCAGTCAGTAACAAAATTCATAAACAAAAATGAAATTTGTCTTAAAATAATCAAACTAAAATCTTCAATATCTTTTAAATAGTGAGGTTTACGAAAAAAGCATAATATACCTTTTTTGTAGAACATTGAATTTCCTACAAAATTTGATGAAAACATTTTTTTGTATAATTAATTAATGAGGAAATATGAATTTTTTTCTATTGGACTGAGAAAAAAATAAAAAACCGCGATGAGGAGGATCTTCCTATTGAAATTAAGAGCCCATACTGGGTGAGTACTTTCTAAAGGTGCCTAGCAACAAGTTTTTGTGTGTCAGATCCAAAAAAAAAATAAAAGGTTTTTTTTTTTTGATTCACCCTATTACATATACAAGACTACGTAATAGTGAAGAAAATTGTTAAATGCTTTCTTTCGAATTTATTTACATGTTTATTTATCTATTTATTATGTCATTAAATTGAGTTTGAGTAATAAATAATTTTAGTATTTTACGTCAATAAAAAAGAGTGCATTTAATATATTTTCTTGAATTTGAACATTAAGAGATCGACCTAATAGAATAAATTCAATATTTTTCTTAGTTTTTAAATCTGTATATTCGTAAAGAAAATAATATATTGGAAGGGTTAAAAAGTATTTAAAAATTCATATTTAAATAAATAACAATGTATTTACGTTTATATTATTTTCTCAAAAAACTCGTGCATAGATAAAAACTTATTAAAATAAATTATCTTTCTTTCTTTCCCTTCACACCTTTTTTATTCCTCTTCTTGACAATTAAAAAATACGCCAGAAGGTCTAAAGTATATTTACAACTATTAATAAAAAAAAAAGATACTTTAAAAAAATGTAACAGAAATTTGCACTTAAGCGGAGAAAATGAAAGCGATCGTTAGGATGAGAAGAACGCATTCCAACGTTCCAACAACGACCGTCGTGTAAAGTTGCACTGCAGGTCCGATCATGCGCTAGATGGAAATGGCATAAACATTGGTAACGTAAGTAACACTTATTGTTAACTCACGCACACGAGTAAGTTCGAAATACATCGGTCGGTAAGTGTTGTATCGAATTATAATAAGCTAATGTTTACAATATTTTTGTTCGTTTTTCTACGACGCAGTTAAACCTGAAAGATTTTTTTTTATCTTTAATCATCTTCTTATCGTAATTATTATCTTATCGTAAATTTCTGCTGTTCGCGTTGGTTAATATGCTTCTGTATTCATTCATTATATGGACCGTTTATTTTGAAAGTGGTATAAGTCCATTTTTGAAAAAAATAAGATATCACGTAATTCGTGTTTAATTTAATGTAAATTTTTGATGTATAATTAGTCCGTGTTTAATTTCTTAAAAAATTTCCATGTTTTGTACAATTTAAAATTAATCGGTAAATGAAATTGCATAATCATTGATTATGAAAGTAGTGTAAGTCCAATTTCCATAGAAAAAAAGAAAAAAATAATATAAAAAAGAATTTTCTGTATACACAACAGGAATATTATGATATTATAAAACGGTTTAAACAACATAATAAATTTATTTTACATGAAATGAAACGAGAGAATTTCGTTTCAACAAAGAACCTAAAGAACGCAATCAAAAAACAGATAAGAAAAAACACTAATGGAGAACATTAAAATTTAAAATACTATTTCTATTTCATATCATGTTATTAATTGCAAATAAAATTGGATTAATATGAAGTATATTTTAAGTGATATTTGATTTTTCAAAATTGAAATTAAACGATTTTTACAATTGTCTAATTTTGAAAGTGGTGTAAGTCCATTTGCAGCCTATAAATATACATTATTTTAGTTAAATTATCCTAAAAGTAATGTGTATAATCAAATTACATATCGATAAATTAATAGAAACATTATTGAACTTGATATAATTAATGAATATTTTTAAATTAATCAATATGCAAACCTTTAATTTTCTCGAAACAACAGAAAATGGACTTACACCACTTTCAAAATAAACGGTCCATATATTTTTCTATTGTTAATTATTTATTCGAACACAGTTGATGTTTTAAATTATTTCCGTGCACTTTCATTTCTGAGGTAGCATGATGCATTTACCATTATCAGCACAGCATCTAACATACAAGGAACCCTTATGCAAAATCCTTTAAAGTGCCTCTTCCCAATATTTTAGAGTACAGCACAGTTTTTAGACAAAACGTTTATAAATATAAAAATTTTCTTCCTATTAGATTTATTAGTATATAATATTATTAATCCTCTTTGTTCTACAACAATCAGTGAGACTCGTGATAAGAAATTTGAACCGAAATCAATAAGCACGAGCCTGATTTGTGGTATTTTGTTTGGATTAAACATAAACAACACAAGTCAAACTCGTGGTTCAGTTGTTCTCGATATTTTCTTACTTTAGTTACGTGTAATTATTATTATTATTAACCGAACAATCGGATGTTAGCGGTTAGGACAAGGGGTTAATACACAATCGGAAATTAAAGTAATTATCTCATTTCGAATTTTGTTTATATTAACGACAATATTTTATTTTTACTGAATTCCTGTTATGACGTTATTGTGCATCCTACTATTCACACATTTAATTACACCAGTCCTGATCACCATTCTCAACATTTTAGTTTGATGCTTTCATTTTTCTTGTACAGCTTCTAGTTGTAGCATCCCATGACTGAATCCCATGAATCAAAGAAAGTTTTATTATTAGTCGGTTGATTTTCAGTTTATTGTCTAAACTAAGTTTGGATTTGTTGCTATTTAATTAATGCAATTTATGTCTTTTTATATATTTATATTTTAAATTATTAAATTAATGTATTATATTTTTTCCATGTAAATTTGTAATCTATCTTTAGGTTTACGTATTTTATATATTTAATTAAACTGTGAAACATTTGTGTTTTATTTAATTTGATATGTGCGATTTTATGTTTTCGTAATGTGAAAATTATGCAATTACATTTTTTATGATTTGTTTTTATTCTTTTATTTGCAAAATATGTCTCTATTTTTAAGGTAGTTTTGCATGCTAAAAATCCGTATGATTGACTAATATAGCTGTGTTATTAGCGAATGTGAATATTTTATTGTTTATTGTAATCGGTATATCAGCTGTAGATGCTCACAATAGTAATCTCAGGACTGGTATCATATAAAATTCTAAAATAACATTTTAAATAGTTGAGGAATAATATTTTTTTGTATTTTTCGAAAAGTATACAGGGTAACCCTAATATTTTGTTTCTTATTGTAGCATGTAATTCATAAAATTTCTTAAGTGGTAAACTTTATTTCTGCTTCTATTTAGTCTCTAAAATTGATTCTGTTTTTCACGGCATACAAGTGCAATTTATAAAATGGCATTGGATTAATATTTAATGTTTTCGACAACATTAAAAGCATTCGAACTGGATTTTTATCGAACAATTCTTACAGATTAATATCTTCAAATTTTTTAGGCTGCCTGAGATGTTTTTATTCTCTCACATCGAAATCACCGTCCCATGATTAACGTTCAAATCAAACTCTACATGTTCTTTCCAATCCAGTTTCATCACCATATAATTTAAATAACAAGCCATGCGTTTCAGCTGCGGTTTTTTTCGGGCTGAAAATAATGAAGAAGCAGATGTTGGAAAAAGAACTTATTTCGATTGATTTTCAATTGATTCATAAATCATTTTTTTGGCGTCGAGAAATTTAAACTACAAAAATAGAGTATCTTTTAGCAATATCTAAATTACGAGAAATTGGCAACTTTACTATCAAAACTCTTGCCAGTGTTGAAGTACTTTCTATTAGTAAGCAAAGGAATTAAGTTTACAACTTAATATTGGTGTTAAATGGAAAAATGTAATCATAACAACCATCATTTAGACCGGTTATGGTAGAAATAAATATATTATACATTAAGTGTTGATAAGTTTGGTGTTAAATGGAGCATGCATAATTTTTTTTACTGGTTCTGAGATTGCATAAAATATGGATATAACATTTGTATTAGAATAAGTTTACTATCTTCAATGATTTTCAATTTATTTGTTTCTTAGAGCATGAAAAATTTACCTAAATTTCAGTTAAATAATATTATAGAATAACAAATTATATGTATCCACAGATGATTAATAAAATATATTTTGTTCATTTTACTGAACAGAATTGTAATGCACAAAGTCATTGTTTTAAATGGAACATGCATATTTTTGTTCGTTGTCCTGTTACTGGATGAAATATGGATTAAATCTGTATTGGAACTAGTTTGTTATCTTCAATGGTTTGCGAGGTATTGAAGTGTGAAGATTTGCGTTCACTATTAGAGATTATACACGAGAGTACTGCGGGCTTGTGTCAATGTTATCACAATAAACGAATATTGAAAAGAAAGTGGCGTGTTTGATCAGTTATGTTGAACCCTGTGATGTGAGCACAGGCTGTAAAAATACTAATAGTCATAATATTGTATTGATAACAGTTAACAGCACGTCTAAAGTATGAATTTCACACTTCAATATCTTGCAACTCATCGAAGATAGAAAACTAGTTCTAACACGGATGTAATCCATATTTTATGCAGTAATGGAAGTTAAAAAGAAAAGTAGGCATATACTATTTAAAACAATGTGAAATAAATAATTTATCAATCTTCATAAAAACGTTATTTATTACCTTTACTGTTAGATAACTAAATTTTTTGCTATATTGCAAATTTTATATGTTATATAAAAAATCAGATTATCTGTAGGATATACATGTTATATATATATATATATTATGAAGTATGAATACAGGAAACCATGGTATAATATGGAATTATTACAACACAAGATTTTGTTCTCAAATGATCTCTGTGTGAATGAGAATTATTATTATATAATATAATAGTTTTTTGTTTCGTATACCATAGATTTACATAATGCAACGTTAATTTAAAAAATGAATGACCGTGTTATATGGAAATTAGTTATACTATTGTAAGTTCAAGTGTACTACGCAGAAACGGAAGTATTTGTACGTATGTATGATGAACGAATCGATAAAGTTTATCGAATGCATTGAACCTTTTTTTCTCACATGAGATTCCACAATCTATACACCCACGCGACCAGTTTGTTCTTGCCGTCTTGATTCCTATCCCCCATTTCTTCTCCACCTCTTTCTCATTCTATCTGGTCGTTTCCAATCATCTGAACTTTAAAGAACACTTTGCATCTCAATGAACTCTCTATAACGTTATTTAATATTATAATATTCTTCAAATTAAATTATAATCTCAGAGAAAATAATCTAAAGTGGTTATTATTACATCATTGAATTTTGATACATGATTTAGTGGAAAAACTACATGAATTTTACAAAGTGCATTACTAATATATATGTATACATCATTTTTTTTTAAATAAATTAGAATAAATTCAGAAAATTTTGCAATCGTGTATCATTGCATAATAAATTTATAGGTTATGTAAATAGCATATATCCATTACATGTCAAACGTCACGTTTAATTTAATATAATTTTAATTGAAATACTAAAAAATTTCTCTTACGACATAATTTAATATATAGATATAAATATTGTCATAGCAAAAGCTATTTTATAGTAATACTATACCAGATAAAAAATATGATTTAATATTATAAAAAAAGTTTAAGTTTATATTGTAGAAATATAAAAAAATTATTATAATATATATTATTGTACTCTATACATGCATATAAATACTAAATTATAAAAAGAAGCTATATTACTAAAACGTTTATAGAATCTTAATTTTTTTTTTTAAATCCTTTAAAAAACAATTTATGTAACAGAAATAAATGAAGTTTAATCATAAATATGTTTTAGATAATGAAAGTTATTTAGTAATATTAACTTCGATCGTTTTACGATCACTTTTAGTTAAGAAAAATAATAAGAAAGAAAAGATTCCATCCTAATCATGCTTCTTCAAACGATCGAAATATTTCCGCCATAGTTAAACGAATTTCCTGTATCTACGAGAAGATATTACGAAGTCGTTTAGAAACCAAGAAGACAGAGTACTGGCGGAGCTCCAGATTACATTTTATTGCACCCTTGTTAGAAGCCGATGCAGCTACCCGTTGCTTTAACTTCTTCTTCTTTCTTTCATCTTTTTCTTTCTTACAGCTACGAAATTACGTGAGAATAGCGTTGGTAATCGTTGAAGTTGATCGCTCTTCTTAGGAAACGAATCGATGAGAGTCTTACGACCGAAACTACTTGGAAATATGCAACCAAGAAAACTTTTTTTTAGTTTATCTTGGTAATTTAGAAAGAGAGAGAACATTTAAACCATCATTTTCTCACTTTACTTTGGTACAAATTTCTATCTGTGAGTTGAACATTTTTCAATAAGTATTACCTAAATTTATTTTTTCTTTTTAATGTAGTACATAAATATATGCATAATATTATATATATAATATTTTGGTAATAATAATAATGCTTATATTAAGTCTCACAGAAATAAAGAATTTTCTAACAATTTTAATTTATCTTATTCATTCATTTTTTCCTTTAACTCATATATTACTCATAATCACTACTCTAGAAGTCTATTAAGTAATCAAATATGATCTATGTTCAGTCAAAATTTATCTTAACTCATTAACTACACTTATGGTTCAAAATGAGTTACATATATAGCTTACATTGTTTAAAATTTCATAAACATTCTATTAATCTTAAAGATTAAGTTGCTGAAGAAGTCCCAATAAAGGGACGAAACGTCCAACTTAGTTAAATTAAGTCCTACTTCTTTTTATGTCCAAGTTCCCTATGAACCCTTATCATTAAGAATTCTAGCAAAAGTTTATTATCTACTCTTCTATAGAGAGAATGCATAATAAAAAGCAAAACTTGAAGGAAATTGTTAAAAATTTCAATTAGTTCTTATGTAACAGTTATTTTTTGACTTTTAACTTTTCTAACCTAAGAAAACCGTTATAAAT
>NW_014569798.1:216795-226972 GCF_001313835.1 Polistes canadensis
ATATATGACTCAAACAAAAAACTATATTACATAGGTAAGAGTATAATAAAATAATTGTATGAAAATCACGACTTGTTTCATTATCTATAAATAATTCATTATCAATTCCATAAATAATGCTAAATAAGTAAAAAAAAGTTTAAATTCTTATATTTTATTTTAAAATATTTGTTAACAAATGAATGTTCCTTTCAAACTTCTATTAATCAAATATATAAAACGTAGAAAAATTAAACTATTATAACAATTAAAGGGATAAAATATAATATAAGGTTAATTTAAAACACAAAAGAAATAATATATAAAAGTGTGTTTAAAGCTTATAAAATAGTTTTTATTTATATAAGTTTATAGTTTCATTTAAACCATGGTAAAAAGCATTATCAAAAAGTATACTTTCCCCATACCTGAATTTTCATATTAAAAATTTTTGTGTTACTGCTCTTAATACAGTAACAATATTAATTTCGTTCATAATAAATTTATTATGTTTACGTATAACGTAACAATTTCCAATTTGTCAAAGCGAATAACAAAGTTTTTGAAACATACATTGTGTTGTGTGTGTGTGTGATTGATGACATTCAAAATATTTTTCTTCATTAACAAATTTTAACTTTCTTCGTAGATTAAGAGCATATTTTGTTTTTCACTATAATTAAATTTTATTTCATTCAATTTAATCTTAATCATAATACGATGATAATAAAATGATTATTAATCATGTAAATCACTAACAAAAACATTATAACTGAAATCTGGTTAAGTATTATAAAATAAAAACTTAAACAAGTTATCTTAATTACTTTCATTAATATCTCGTTAATAATTACGTTTAGGCTAATTGATTTTTAATACTTTTTCACTTAGAAATTAATTTAATTTCAAAATGTCTTAACAAACATAGCATTTCGTTTAAATAAACAAAATTGACTTTGAAATTCCCTAAAAGTTTACATTTAGAAAGAAGTCATGGAAACCACATTATGTTTCTTTTAATATCATGGTAGAAATATTTGTTCATTTAATGTACAATTAAAAAATTGCTCGAAGCAATAAAGTTAGATAATTTGCACTGCGTCATACTAGAGAAAGAGAAAATATATGACTACAGTGAGTTACAGGAGTATTCGTATTCTTACTATCAATTTAAGATAATCAATATTTTCTTGTAATACAATATTTAAAAATATTTATGCAGAGAAACAATATTTTAGTATTACTAAACTTTTAAATTAATGTAAATTTTATTGTGCAAAAGATCATTTTTTTTATTAAATAAAATTATAGATAATCGATAAAAATATTATTAGCAATACTTAAATATTTTATTTAAAAAAGAAAAGAAGTAATTTTATAACTCTTTTCAAAAAAATCCCGTAGCATTTCTATGTGGTCGAAAGATTTAATTACATTTTATATATATATTTCTTGTATTGATTGTTTTTCGTGAAATTGTTTAAAATAAATTTTTTGTTTTTAATCATTTAAAATGATCATAACTCTATCATTGAGAATTAAAACGGACTGGAATTACTTGTTGATTTTCGTGTCATTAATGAACATTTTTGATTTAAATATAAAGCCAATTGATCAATCATATAGAATATAGAACATATATATGCTCATGTGCGCAGGCGCCAAAGTGGGTTTATATAAATATGTATAAATACAGTATACGCGTAGAAATACATGGTATGTATGTATATACATTTTACTAGGATACTATGAGTTGGAGATACGTAGACATCTCGTACTTTCATTTTCGGACGAAAATAAATCAATAAAAATATATAACAATAAGAAATTATATTTTATAATATATAATACTAAAAATGTTAATAGATATTTCTTGATTCTTTAAATAAATTTACACGTAATAAATGAACAACATAAAGTTTATTTTTTAAAAAATATTTAAAAAATTGTTAACTAAATAATGACTAGTTTAAAATTTATAGTTCAAATTTTATATTCAACGTCGTTGCATTTTTTGGTGTTATTTTACGATAATTACAATCATAAATATTGTTTTATTATTTTTTGGAAACTAGTATATTTTCTATTTAAACCAGTACCAAATTAATTTACATCTAAAAATGATGGTCAAAAAATATCTTCTGTTAAAAATCGATAATTTGACTAATTACTACAAAAAAAAAAAGACTTATACATAAAGTGTCAATAAATTCAATATTAAATATTTCTAATATTTTCACTAATAATCGTTTGTCACATTAACAATAAATAAGTTTAAAAAAGAAATCAATCGAAACATTACAAAAATAATTTAAACATAATCAGACATAACCTTAAATTTTGTGAAAACTTTTTATGAAAGCAATGGAAGGTAACAAATCAATATGAAATATTTATGCATCTAATAAACTTTGTGAACAATTGTATATCAATATCAATCAGAGATACATATAAAAATAAAAATAAAAAGTAAATATATTACATATATAAAAATAAAACTTTTCTTCCAAGAAAATTATTTCGTACATCCTAAATTTTCCAACAACGTGCATTGTATATGACTTACGATTGAAAAAAAAAAACAACAAACAAAAAAACAAAAAAACACTAGATAAAAAAGCTATTAAAAAAGCAGAAGAGAAAAAAATTCTTCCTCGGATAAAGAAAAAAGAAGAAAAATTCATCGAAATGAGAACGCTGAAAGCTGAGGGATTCAACGACAGGGAACAATGGTTCGGTTTCTCAATCGTAGCCGCGCGAATAATCGATTACCATCCTTCGTCTCGAGAACACTACTCCATTGGTGTAACATCACGGATACCTGGAGGTGAGCCTAACATATCTTTGATTCAGTGACTCGCAAAAGCGAATACTTTATGTACCAGAGCAGATTTTGTAACCGATACGACAACGTTTCATGTTGATGCATGACAAAAGAAAATCTTTACCGAGAGATGAAGGACGCAACGATTCCCTCTTTCCAATAATAAAAGTTAAAAGTAATTCTCGTTTCTTTTGAAGAAAGATAGAAGAGGAAGGAAAAGATAACAAAAAAGGAAGAAAAGAAGAAAAAGAAAACAAAAAAAAAGAAGATTTATCAAAGAGAGGTGGGAAGACACGATCCGGACTAGTTTTCACGGCGTTCACTGACGATCGATCGCCATTAGCCGCGATTATGTGGAAATTAAAGCGTCCCTGGGCAAAAAAAGGGGGACTATCGAGTAGGGATCAGCAGACCAGAAGAGAAGAACTCTTCTCGTCTCTGGAAACTCGTAGATTCGCTTCTGCACCTGCGCGAAAATAATCACTGAAGGGACGTAGAGAACAAGACAAAGACAAACAGTTGACGATAGATGAGTAGAATGAAATAGAGTGAAGACGAGAATGAGATAGAAGGAATAAAGTATAGAATAAAGTGAGACAGACGGATAGACGGATAAAAGGAATAAGAAATAATATGCAACAGAGAAAAATATAGAATGAGAGAGAAAGAGAATAAACTAAAGAGAGAAAGAGACAAAAAGTAAAAGAGAGAGAGAGAGTTAGTGATGAAGAGGGAGAAAGAATGAATGGGAATGAGAAAGAGAGAGAAAGATATACGAAGAATTTAATATCCGGAAACTATGTCGACGTATTTTATGTTTTGTTTCGTATCCTTTTGCTTAATTCACGTGTTATTCTCAGTAAATTTTGTTAATTGTTATTTAAAGAAGCAATTAATGTTTAAGGTGACCAATAATTTAATTCATATCGGTTCAATTAGTGGTGCATAAACTAATGATAAGAGAATAAAGACCTTTATTATTAATATACTGAATTATTGTGTACACACACACATTTGAGGGTCGGTCTGATGAACTAAATTCTGTATTAATTAAATATTAATTGTAACGTATTGTCCTAACTCTACCAGGGGATTTGTCATTAGGGCTAACAAATGGAACCTAACCTACAAATCATGAATTCCATATCAAAATTTCTATGAATAGAATAGCTAAACAATACAACATTCAGTATATGAATTAATAGGGAAACATAACAACTGGTCGGATGAAGGAATTTTCGTATATACTAGAATACTAGTAATTTCTCTGCTGCACTTTTATAGTATTTTAATCTGAAGAGTATTTTTTGTTTGTTTTTGTTTTTTTTTTCTTCAATTTAAGACTTATTGTTAGAACTACACGTATTATATTTTTTATGTCATTGTACAATAACATACGTCTTTAAAGTCTGTTTTTATTTCTACAACAATGCTCGTAGTTATATTTGTCATTAACATTTTTTTTTTGAATTTAAAAAATAAATTTTCTTTTCGTCATGCTTTTTTTATCAATTTTTAACAGTCTACGATAAAATTTATCGGGGTTAAAATTTATAATTATGTAGAATGATGTATCGAACTAGTCTACGAATTAAATTTCTATTACAAAATTTAACTGTTTGGATATTGTAATTTTATATATTACCGAATTAGAGTATGTAATTCTGTTTTGTTTAAGACATTAACTAGTCAGTATAATAATTCCATTAATTAACTGAATTTTACATTATTTACGGTTACATACGCATATAAAAGTTATATTTTTCGTAAAATGAAATTTTAGTGATTTAAAGATAAATATTTTATTATTTAAAATATTAGTTCAAAGCTTTTCTTATTATTTTTAATAATCATTCAATCGAATTTTTATTATTTCTAATAATCATTGTGAGTTTAATTTTTATTATATCCTAATAAAGGTATGTCATAAATTTTATCGTTTATAATTAATAATTAACGTTCAGAAAAAACGCTTATCCATTATTTAATTTGTTGTAAAAAAATTACAATAATTATTTATTGTTTATTACCTTCTTTGGTATATTTTAATCAACAGAAAAAAAACTAGTCAGAGCTCGAAGGGTTGAATATGATTGGGCAATCCTTGAAACCTTGCTGAATTTAAGAAGGTTAATTATTCCCTTCGGATCGCATTCTTTTTTTACATTCAATTAAATACAACTCTTCCAAAGTTTTCCATGCAATCATATAATCATCCACAGGTTGGATAAATAATGCTGTCTTACTGTCCAAACAGGCTTTCAGGTAACACAAACGCATTCGATCACTTAAAGTATGACTTTTATCAATTGTAGATTTAAATTGATTTGCGAAATTTATCCAATCTTCGTAACGGCCACTAAATCTCGGTAATCTCATTCTCGGTATATATAAAAATTCACTGAATGAACTCGAGGCTAAGTTTCCGGTACCTGACCCACTTGCCGACGATACACCATCTGTACTCGTAGCATTAATTGCTTCATCGCGAATTAAATTATTTGCTTCGCACAAAAGATTCAAATAATCATTTTCTATTTCAAAACACTTTTCTAAAAAGTAATTTTTCTGTTGCCAGGTCGCCGTAGCCCAAACCATCGATTGCGCATCAACGAAATCACCGAATGCATCTTTTATTAAACTAGTTTCGACTTTTAATTTGTCTAATAATTTATCGTCTTGATAAGATTCAAGAATTGTTTTAAATTGTTTCAATTGTTCAATAAAAATTTCTGATTTTCGGTTCAAATTATTTACTTTCTGTTCGTGGGAGTCTTCCATTATTCAAATAAAAAAAAAAAAAAAGAAAACAAATTAAAAGTAGAAAAATAAAAGTGCTGAAGAAAAAATAACCTTATTTGATTGATGTCCAGAATTTTCTTCGATTGATGGATCCGCTTAGAGTCCAATGGTTCAAGATTATCCTAGCTAAGTTATTACTAACTACTACTGAGATGTATAGTTATTCTACAGGTTGTATTGCACATCAGCTGCTTTAACCTGTTTCACGATAATTTCTTCAAATTATCTTGAAACTGAGGATCACGTTAATGCCAGTATCTTCCTTAAAGGATCAATTATTTGTTGATGAGCACGCGTTTCTTGAAGCTGGTACTTGTAAAAGTTTCACGTTACGCGATTAAAACCACCACTATAACGTATTTTCTAATTTAAACATTAATTGTTATACTGTATTTATGTGTCAGAGAACTCGATGGTTCCTACTTGAAAGTTGCCGTACGAATAAGTAATCAATTTACTTTGTGAGTCTCGGATTGTCAAACAATGTATATATATATTAGGAGAAAAATAAAATATTTATCTTAAATTATATTTGAAAGGGAAGGTAATTATTTCCTAATGATAGTAAACATTCTTAGGTTATCTGTACTGTGATGTAAGGTCATTATGAAAATTTAATTACGCACACACATACTTTCACTTTGAAATTATATTATTTATATTTAATAACCTAATATTTGTAATAGTCAAACTTATTTTTGTTCTCATTCGAGTTGATTATATTAATTAACTATACTAAAACTTAATGTATTTTCTTCTTTAGTGGAAATTTTTCATTGAAAATNTAAGTTGTGTACATATATTTATAATTATATTTTGTTATATTATAATTGATATTGAAATAAATGAATTTTGAAAACTAAACTAACTCTAACATTTGATAAATTTTACATTTTGATTAATAACAATAATATATCTGTGTACTACCTATAGTTATTTATATCATTATTTAATTATCATCAGAATAATGTATAGCGTGGATTGACAATACATTTAATTACGTCTGAATGTTTACTTCGATTAAATTCTATTTCAATATCCGGATATGACTTAATATCTTATGCCAGCGGTATTTTTCAAGTGTTTTATAACTTTAGAAAAGATAATTTTATAACTTTAATTTCATTCGCGGCTTTTTATTTATGCGAATCTGGATTTTCAGCAGTTGCTGCGATAAAATCGAAATATCGTGCAAAAAAATCAATGTAGAGAAAGAAAAATGGCGTTAATTGTGTCAAAATTAATTTCACAATTTGAGAATATGTACGGTAATTATTAGGATCATTTATCCAACTTATCATTATAATTAATTAATTTAAACAAATAAATTTTTGTATGATTTAAAATTTGTTTGACTTATTTTTTAGTTAACTCTTGCAAAAAATTGTATAATATAATATTTTGCAAAGTGTACTTGTGTTAGAATTCGACATAGGACGACTTGAGAAAATGTAAATTAAACAAAGACGACAAGAATCGAAAAAGTTTGGGAAGCACTGCCTTTTGAAACTATAAATTTCTATATGTTTGTATTAATATTGACGAAATATTTATTAATTCAATTTAACCTTTGCCGATTTATTTTAATAATTTCAAAATAACGTACTTAACTAATAAACTAATAATGTACTCACGTGTGTGTACAGAAAGGGCGAAATAGGAAGGAGGGGGGATGGAAATTATTATAAGCACACACATACACACAAAAAGCTCGGTAATATTTAAATAATTTATATTTGAAATACAATTTTAAATAATAAATTTCTCACAATTAAAAAAGAATAAATATTACAAATAAGAAATGAAATATTAATAAATAAAATGTTTTTTTCTTTTCAATAATCTAAAGAGCTAAAGAATTAAATAAATATTTTATTTCAATAATGCGAAACATAAAATAGTATATTTAAAATATTTTATTTTGGTAATGTAAAACTAAAGTATGAAATAAACTTTTTATTTTGATAATATGAAATATGAAATAAAATACATTATTTTTATAATCTAAAGTAGAACTAAAATAATGGATTGTACGTTATGTATATTTGTAATGTGAAATAAAAATACTTTGTTGAATATTTCAATTTTTAACACAAATATGTTTAATATACGTATTTTAAATCGGACATTATTTGAAATAATGTTTACAATAAATTATAAATGTAATTTGCAAAAAGTATATTTTTTTTAAATAAACAAAATATTTGATTTTTAAAATTACATGAATAATGTATATAACCGTATATTTAATTACTATTTACGATTTAAAATAGTTTAAATATTATTCAGCTTTGATATGAAATATTATGAAACATTATTTAAAATATACAATTTTTTAGAGCTAATATTTAGTACATAAATAAAATAGAAATAAAAATACACATGTGTATAATGTACAATGAAATGATTTATTTACTGTGTGTGTGTGTGTATACGATTTCAAATAGTATTTTACTCAGGTTTATTTACAAATCAACTTCGGTGGCGGCCAAGCGTTCGTTGCTGTTTCTCATGAGTCATTCGATCCCTATATTTTCAAGGAACGAAACCGAGCTACTACGTGAATCCCTTCTTTTCACGCTTCTTCCACAAGAAAGCTGCTTGCTTACAAGTTGCACGATGTGAATGTAGAACCCACACTTTATTTTGTCGTTTCTCGATTCACGCTAGCAATTCTCGCACGCGTCCTTGCTTCTTCTCTTTAACACAACACAACTACAGAATCTATTCAACTAACAATTTTTTCAAACATTTTTTCTGTTACGCATAATTTTCATTCTTAATTCAAACATTTGCCTGCTCTTTTGTTATTTTATAGTAAGTGTTGTAATATAAAAAGAAAAAGATAACAACCAATCAAGTTGACAAAATTGTGAACATAACCTACAAATTTAATACTTTAGAAATAATATAATAAATGAAAAAGAATTTATTCGTAATTACATTAAATTACTAGTTTCATCAAAGAATAAGCACTGCAAAAGCATGTGCATTGATTTGTTTTATTCTTAGGGGATAAAATTATATTCAAAAGTATACACGTGAGATTTAGTTAAGACGATTAAAAGATTGTAATTTTGTAGGTTAGTTTTCATAAACATCAGAAATAAAAATTATTACTTTCTAGCTGGGACTCCAAAGACCTTTAGAAAAAAGATAAGCCGAGTAGAAAAATTATATCATTAGAAGAAATATTACAATATAAATTCTTGATCGGTTGAAATTTATTGATAAATTAATTATCTCTTCGAAAGAATTTTTACAAAAAAAAATCAATCAAAAATATGCACAATTAGGAGAAATGATTTTTTTTATTATAAAATTATTATTATTATTTATTTGACTATAGTTTTTTGTCCTTTTAGATTCGAATAACGCCCAACCCATATTTCTCATTAAAAGGAATCCTACCGTACGTGCAAATTAAAAAAAATAAATTCTATATCCTTATTAAAGTAAATAAATAAAATATTACCAAAAAACAATAACCAAGATAATAAGTTTATAAATAATCGAAATATGAAATAACAAACTAAATCATACTGTCGTGTAAAAACATTTTTACGTGACTCAGTATATACTTTCTAAAATCAATTATAAATAAATTCACCCCAATTTTCAACATTAAATGATAACAAATAGATCACGTGTCATATGATACCAATAAATTAGCTCGTTTCGAATAAAATAATAAAAGGAATTAAATTTCGTTCGAAAAAATTTAAAAATGATCATAAATACCTACATCTAGGTTTGGTAAATGCAAGTATAATTAGGAAAAATGATTTTTTTACTTATAAAATTATTATTATCACTTATCTGACTACAGTTTTTCGTATTTTTAGATTCATATAACGCCGAACCTATATCTCTCATTAAAAGAAATTGAACCGTACGTGCAAATTAAAAAAAATAAATTCTATATCCTTATTGAGGTAAATAAATAAATTTAATATAATATAAAAATAATAAAAAACAATAATAATAAATAGATCACGTGTCATATGATCCAATAAATTAGCTCGTTTCGAATAAAATAATAAAAGGAATTAAATTTCGTTCGAAAAAATTTAAAAATAATCACAAATACCTACATGTAGGTTTGATAAATGCAAGTGTGCTTTGTGTGCACACGCATACAAAGGAGACTACGCATTCTCATTTGAACTTACGGGTTGTTTCAGCATCGTCCCAGCACCGTTTCTTAGCCGGTGCCGTTTTCCTACCCTTCTCGTATCCTTTATTTTCCTTTATGTTTCTTCTTCTATCCAAAGGTAGAACTTATACGTGCGTACATAAGCAAACCTGTTGTTACCGCTCCTCCCAAGCATTATCTCGCTCGCGCATCGGCGCCGATTTTTATAGGCGAAGTGATTCACGAGGCAAGTTCATCAAGTCTCCTCCCTTTTACCTTCCGTAACCCGTATCGCGCTCTTTCATGGACATTAGAGGGAACAGGACGAGTTCCTTTTTCCTATCCTCGCTTCCTCTATATCTGACCACTTTCTTTTCCCTATCGATACACCTAACGAGGTCTTCTACAATCAGAACTCTAATGCTAATCGTAATTTT
>NW_014569798.1:228268-229078 GCF_001313835.1 Polistes canadensis
GATTAATCGTGTAATCGAAAAATGGTAGAAGTTTGAAAAATTCTTATTAATTGCAATATGTGAAATATCTTATGATATAATTTTTCATTTAATATCTAGAGCACTGAATTATATTAACATGATTTATCTGATAAATTCTTTTCTTACTTTATTTGTAATCGGAAATTGATATAAGTTTGATAATATTTTTAAATATTGTATTTCTATTTAAATACTTTTTTAAACGATTCTTCGCTTACAATATCAAAAACTTATAAATAATAAAAGTTAATTTATATCGATATTATCGATCTTAGGATCCATATTAATTCGACATTTTCTACTGCTGTTGATAAATACAATAAGCCCTTGGAATGTTCGATTATTTTTTGTACTACTCTGTATATATGAAAGGAAAGTAATAAATTAATATTCTCCTTATTTGTGTGTATGTGTGTGTGTGTGTGTAACTGAGAGCATCATTTTAGTAATATATTATATAAGCCGTTTATTTTGAAAGTGGCTTAACTCCATTTTTCAATTATTTTCGATTACGCATGGTTACATCTACAACTTCAAATTATCTATCAATACAGCATTTAAGGTTACTTATATTCCGAGTAAATATGGTAATTCTGGACACATAAGTTTTCAGAGTTAGTTGAATAACTGAGCCGTTTATTTTGAAAGTGGCCTAAGTCCATTTACACTTAAATTATTGCTACTTCCGTAGCATATTATAAACGCAATATAACAAAAGCGTTAATAATAATTTACTGTTTGTCCCCCGAGATTATTACAATATTATCGAAAAGTGTCGGAAAGGTAATA
>NW_014569798.1:230146-231287 GCF_001313835.1 Polistes canadensis
ATTGACATCACTGTATAAAAATATCAGACAAATTACAACCGCAAAATTCAAGGATATAATTGACTTATTACGATATATACCACCGGAACATCATGATTTCTTTAAATCCCTTTCACATATACAAAATGTAGATGAGTAGAAAATTGTTTTGTAATTTATGTTTGTAAAAAATGTTTTGAATCCATTAATTTATGTTTTTCAAGTGTTATAAAGATATGTAAAATAAAATGAGTATTGTTTTTTTTCAATTTGAAGCATCTTAAATTATGTTGAATGGACTTCGGTTCCTTCAAATATTATAACG
Organism: Polistes canadensis; assembly: GCF_001313835.1. Lineage (NCBI taxonomy): Eukaryota > Metazoa > Arthropoda > Insecta > Hymenoptera > Vespidae > Polistes > Polistes canadensis. Next base: position 230,451 of record NW_014569798.1, read on the forward strand.
AGTCTGGTTGTTAATTTTGAAAGTGGCCAACCTCCATTCTTGGTAAGAAAACGCATATTATTCACATAATAATTGCCATTATTTTAATGAGAACTGTAAATTTAACACCTTTAGATACACTTAAGCAGAATAACTCATTGGTATTCTGTACGTATGTTTTCAAATTCATTGAAACGCAAACCCTTAAATATCTCGATTTTAAGATAAATGGACTTAGGCCACTTTCAAAATAAACGGCTTATATATTTAGTTATAGTAGTAAGATAAAAAATATACATGGTGTCTAAAGTTTTTCCTAAACAAACGTTTTCAACATATTCCCCGCAAAAAAATAAAACAAAAAAGGTCATTTAACCTTTATTTAAACTGTTCAAATGTTGTACGATCGGAATCGATCGTGAGCGAGAAAGTAATATTTTGTAAAACGCGCCTTTTTAATCCAATATTAACGGTCGTATCCCCACCACTCGGCGCCGAGCGTTTACGCCCTGCTGGGCCCATTATCGAGGACATTCGGTCTATTCTTTCGCCAGACGCATAAGAGAACACTTCATTTTTCCAACGAACAGTAGYAGACRATTCAACATCCYAARSGAGTKCGATCACATCCCAGGGTCAACGATAGAAAGGTRACGGACCGCAGAGGCGGTAATTAACGGTAAAGAAAGGGAGAGACGATACGAAACGGTAAGAAAGCTTTYTATTGGTACCAATCATYGTAAACGGATAAACGAAAGGAGCGGTAACACGGGCTTTGTCCGTAGGCGACCGCTGATAGAGAGGAGAGAAATCAACCACGGGCTTGTCCGTGGTTGATCATCATTTAACATAGTGTAG
>NW_014569799.1:0-48464 GCF_001313835.1 Polistes canadensis
AATTACATAAAATGAAATTCTGCAAAGGATTAGTCTTTCACACATAGCTGTATTATCTTTAGAACGTTTTCGTCAATATTTTTTATATTAGCAATAGTCAAATTTTATTAAAATTTATTTTAAATTAAAGTACACACTTTGTTTTACACGTACGATATTTTTTTTAGCTGGAAGTTTAGCGTTTTAAATACTTATAATTCCATATAATGAAATGCTGCAAAGGGTATATCTTTTATACATTGCTGTCATATTTTTGGAACGTTAAAGAAAGTCTATTTATTTCTGTTTTTGTTTTTACATACGCGTTTGAATTTGATGCCTTGTGCCTTTTGTTTGTTTACTTCTTTCTTTTTATTTCTGCCGTATAGACAATAAATGTTTATTTATATACTAGGGGATTTATCTCTTATATATAATATTTATTACATATTTATTAGGGCAATATTCAAAACAGGTATATAATAAACTTAATTAGTATTAGAGTATAATAATAGTCTTAATAAATATTAATTGAATTGAAAAAAGATGAAGAATTGTGTACAGTATGAATTTAAATGTTGCATTTTTCCCGCGAATTCATTTATTGGTCAAAGTGATGCTTGGGTTTAACTAGAAATTCACGCATAGTGGCGCCATCTAATCATAATTAGAATCGTACATATTTATTGTTATGGATCATAGGACGGTCTGTGTTATTTAATTTTTGCCATTAACATACAAACACTGAGCTTATTATTTTTAATTAACAAAATATTATTATGCATAAATCAAATAAACGAATATTATTATAATCAAGAGTAACTATGTGGAATGGTACATCAAGGAAGGCATCTAAAAGTTTAGAATCGACAGAAGTAAGAATTATACATATTAATTTTATTACAAAATAACTTCAAAAACAAAAAATAGTTCATTTTTCAATCAACAATTAATATGGCATATTGTGTTTTTAGACTGATATACGTGAAGATGAAGAACAGACAAAAAAATTACAAGAAATTATTGATCTCCTTGTGGCTGCTGGATATTTTAGAGCTAGAATAAAGGGCCTGTCAAATTTTGATAAGGTATTCCATACAACTTTAAAACTTTGCTCATACTTTTTTTTTTTATTATATATCACAACTTATACAGAGTTTTTCTAATAATTCGTTTTTTCTTCTTACGTGTAAATTATTAATAGCTAGCAAAATATCAATTAAATAACTTTACAAGCTAACAAATTATCTTTATATAAATATAAATGATACATACTAAATATCTTATTCATATAAATGAGAAGAGCTTCGATATACAGTATTATTATTTTCAATGGAACATGCTCACATTTTTCGTTATTTCTATTATTTGTACTCTATGAAATATGGATTACATAGTCGGTTTTGTATCGGTTTTATATTGGCGTTACAATGATGGTACAATGGCGTTCGAGACATTAGACCATGGTGTAATCTTTTTGACCGATATATGCCATTATAATAATGGCTTTCTTTTATTTGAATAATATGCCACTATAGTAGTAGTTAGTACGGTATCTAAAAGATTAATTAAAATATTGCTAACTTTAATATTTTATTTACCTGAAGAAAAAAAAGAAATAGGTTACAATTTATTTTTATTTATAATATCTTACTTTTTTGGGATTTTATTATTATTACAGGTAATAGGTGGTATGACGTGGTGTATAGAATCTTGCAATTTTGATGTAGACGTGGACTTACTGTTTAGAGAAAATCTTACAATCGGTCAAAAGATGTAAGTAAGAGCAATAGATTACCGTGCTATAGATTTAAGAAAACAATATATGTTTTTGAATACACGTATTTGAATCTTTCTAGATCTTTAACCGAAAAAATTGTTGCTATGTTGCCAAAAATGAAATGTCCGTACCATATAGAACCTCATCAAATACAAGGATTAGATTGTATTCATATATTTCCAGTCATTCAGGTATAATTATTTATTACAATTCAACAACCATACAAACCTACATTATGCATAATGTATTACAAACGTTTCAGTGGTTGATAAAGCGTTCTATGGAAATGAGAAAAGAAATGGCAGGATTTGTGCGTTCCTTTGCACTTAATCAATTTAATAAAAAGCATTTCTTTTTGGAAGATGAAAATAGAATTGCAGTTGCAGCTAAGAAAAATATGATGCAAAATATTTTATTGGTTAAAGTGAGAGTTTCTTTCTGATAATATTTATTATTGCTGTTTGTAATATAAAAAAAAAAGGAAATCAATTTTTCTAGTCTTAATGCTTTACAGAGGTTATATGAACCTCGACGATTATTCAAATACAAAGATAGTTTGGCGAAAGACGAGGCTACGCAATTTCTTGGTACTCTTTTAGAGTACGAAGCTAATTTGTATGGAAATATCCAAAATACAAATGCTGAAGTTATTCCTTTAAAGTCGACGACAACTTTGCAAGAAAATAAAAAAGATAACAATATTCCTGTATCAAACGATGAAAAAGTATGTATGTATTATTATTATTATTATTTAACGAATAAGTTGTCTTTTTAAATTTCGCTAAACTAAATTTTTCTTTTCTTTTGCGCAGATAGTTGTAAAAGAAATTGCAGGATCAATGGCAGTTATCGAAGAAAGTTCGGTATGTAAGAGTAAAGAAAATATTTGATAACGAAACAAAAATAAAATTTGATAATATTTTTATAATTAACTCTCTCATAAAGTTTTACGGAGATAATCGTTTTTTTACAAACCATTAATGCAATCATATAAAATTAACATTGTATTATCATTATTAAAGGATCGTCTAAATGTGAATGTGGTTGGAAATATTTTTGAGATGCAGGCGCAGGAAATTGCTAAAGTAGCTGAAAAATATGCAACGAAATCAATTTCTGAACTAGAGGTAATAGATATTAAAATATAAGATTGAAAATCCATATCTTCTTTTTCTTATCTTTACTTCTTATTTCTCTTGTTTATATAATTGTTTAGAATATTAATCTTTTAGCTACTATAAATGTCACTATAGTGGCTTTAGCGGATATCATCTTTTTCAATGGTATACCGCTATAGTGCCTTTTGATACTACCAAAAACAAATTAGAGCATTACTATAATCATGCACAGTCTACGTAGAGCATTGCTGTACAGAAACATAGCGCTGCAAAAAGTTATGCTACAATTAAAAACTTAATAATTCTTCTAACATATTATAAATTATTTTAGGAAAATGGTACATCCAATACGTCCAGTGCTCTAGTAACTTTACAAAAACAAAAGGCTAATCTACAGACACGAATTCGCAAATTGACAAAGGAAAGAGATGTTTTGTCGAATAAAACTTCAGAGATAATCAATAGAACAGATCAATTCTATAAACAGAGAGAATTTCTTGAACGTTCGTTTAAAATAGCACAAGAAATAGGAATTAATGAAAATGATAGGTAGAATTTATTCACATTTTTATTAGCATAATAAAAATATATAAAAGAAATTGAATAATTAATGTATAAAAAAGTAATGTCTTCTTTATTTAAACAAAAATTTATTTCTCTCATGATAATTTCCTTATATTGTAGCATTTATAAACGCTTGGAAGAACTTTTATTGGTGCACGATGATCTAAGAGAACAAGAACTAAAGTTTCGAGAACAATGCAAATCTGATCTTGTTCTTCTTCGAAGTATGCTAGAAGAAATTAATAATGTTTTACCGACCGAAGAAGAAGACAGGCTTAAAGAATATGAAGAACAAAAAGAAATAGTAACAAGAGCAAGATTGCAATTAGCCAAAAAAAATAGAGCTATCGCTTCTTTAACTAGACAATTGGATGATGTACCAGGACGATCTGAATTAACACAATATCAAAGAAGGTTCATGGAACTTTACAATCAGGGTTGGCAATTATTTGATCCACCTTAAACATTCACTGTATTATTTTAAATCATTTTTAACCCTTTAACTGTAGAATGCTTTAAATTGAAACAATCACGAAGGATAGAATACTTTTTCACGTAGTATGATTTTGAACTTGCATGTGTGTTTTGCTTGAAATATAAGAAAAAATTATTAAACGCACATATGCATTCGTAGAAGTCAAAGGGTTAATAAAATCATTTCAAAATAATATTATTTCAACATTATAATACTACTTAAATGTTTCTATATTATAGTGTCTGCTAAACACAAAGAGACCAAACAATATTACACGCTGTATAATACGTTAGACGATACAAAACTTTATTTGAGCAAAGAATTATCTTTGCTAAACTCTATACAAGATAATTATAGCGAGTAAGTAAACACATTAACTTTATAGTTACTAAGCGCCACTAAATTAAAATTATATTTATTGCATAAATAACGTAGCTGAAATGTTAATAAATCTGAATTAAAATTACCTTACAATAAACACAATTTTTAAAACAATAAATTAATTGCCAAAAAACAACATTTACATTTAGAATAAACAATTATTTTAACACTTTTATGATAGAGCAATGGCATCTACAAGCGGCAAGAAACAATTTTTAAAACAATTTGAAGCTATCGTTGCAGGAGTTAAACGTAACAAATCAATGGTGCGTATGTAAAAACTAATTTAGTTATAGTTTAATAAAAGCGTATTCCTAGATTTTTCATGTTTTAATGATTTATACTTATAAGCTTTTGTTGCTTCTCTCTTATTGCACAGGTTGAGAAACGGTGCGCTGATGAAAAGAATAGACGTGATGATCTTAGTCAACAACTGGTTACACTTATAGAACAACAACGTAAATACGTTGTTGCTGTTAGACAACTTACCATTGAATGTCGTAAAAATGAAGCATTACTTGCTCAGCTACGTGACTCATAAATATCAAAATCAATTTGAAGTATAAGCTTAATAAGAATTCAACTTATTATGTAAACAAAAAAATAACATCTTAATTATAAACTTTTGCAATATTTCATTACATACATACATACATATATATATATATATATATATATANTATAATATATAATATATAATCAATTATTTGTAAATATTTTTATCAATGCAATAATAAAATTTTATGATAGCAATATATATCTATAGAGAAGGAGAGAGAGAGAGAGAGAAATGTTATTGCAATTCTTGTACAATAACAACATATGATGATATGCGAATGAAAATAGTTGGGAGCTCAAGTCGCATGACAATCTTAGTTTGAAGCAGAATGTTATTGCAAGTATGTAAATATACGCATACAATTTTGAACCAAAAATAGAGTATACTAAAAACTAAAGTATCCTCCGCTATTTTTCTATTTTTTATTTTGAAACAACATTCTATCAAAATATATCATTAAAATGTTACAATCATGAAGTATATATTTTATTGAAATAATATTTTTCCAATAACCACACACACACACACACATTAATATATATTAAATTAATTTATATTATTATTACTTTTAATATTAAATAATCCAATAATTCGTTCTGTATGATATTGAATAGTATATGATAGCATTCGGTTCTTTTATATATATGTGTAGCATACTATGTACTGTTAATTTAGTTGGGAAAATGATTAAAAACATCACAATGCAGACGATATTCTCTTTTTTTGGCAATAGACTATGTTTGTATTAACTATTCTATCAAAACACGATATTTTGAAATTAAGAAAAGCAATGAAAGGTGTAAGGTGTTTTTAATATTCTTAAAAATTCAGGACTACTTTTCTATTCTATTATAAAATATATTACACACACAGTATAGTTAATAATTTAAATTTTAATTCTATTTTTTTTTATGTATAAATATTAATTAATTCCACCAAAATCAGTTATATATATATATATATATATATTTTATCAATCAGCGAGCCTAAAATTAATTTTCATTTAGCAAAATATTAAACCTAAATTAATTTATTTAAATTAATTTACAAAAGATTCTGAAACTGATATTAACCACTTACAATTATACTTGCAAATGTGGTGTTTTAAATTATCCCGCCTGCGCAGAATATCTTGCGCACAAGAAATAAAGTAACTTTGTTGCTTTCATCTTATTGGTGATCCTTTCCTTTACAGGGATTGGTTATACAATACTACATAAATAACAGTGTTACCACATTGGTAGAAAGTTTTTTTCGTCCGAATGTATCGTGGACGTATGTACGACTTTGTGCATACATTTTGACGATCGTATCTACCTTGTATACACCTGTATGCACGCTATATTTCTGTGTTATATTATTTGTGATCATACAAACTATCGCTATAAGTCGTAGAAGTTATTTTATTAGTACAACCAGATTAATAAAAGAATATAATTTTGTGGATATGACAATTGTATTTTTTAGTGAAACATCCGTTTTGTTACTACTTCTATCATTATCAATATTCTTCAAAAATACAACAGATATTACCACTTCTTTGTATGGTGTAAATGAAATTAATTGACAATTTAAAATGGCAAAAGACGAAGGAGATGACCTTTTGCCAGACAAGGACGCGGCTAAAGGATTTTACGCGAAATACGAGCCCAAAGAAATTCTTGGAAGGTTTGTACTGTATTACACTATTTCACTACCCTTTCTTACTCCCTCCTCCCTTCCTCCCTATCCTCCTTCCTAATCGTTTTTTAATGCTTATTTAATGATACCTATTCAATTTCAATAATACTATTGTGATTTCAACATAAAGAATTGATATCTATACTAGTAAAAATGAGCATTATCGCACATTATTATCATAATCATTGTCTTTTTAGTATTATTATTGTTATTATTACTTACTCTTTGCTTAAAAAATATTTATGTATGTTATTATGTAAAAAAAAATAGCATATATGTACATTATGTAATTTTGTGTGTGTGTATGTGTGTGCGCGCGCGCATGCATGCATGCATGTATGTATGTATATATGTGTTGTGTGATGAATTTCTAAAGATAGTAATATTTGTTTTCTACTATCTGTATACGCATGTGTGCGTGCTTTAGCATATAACCAGATATGTATTTGAATAACTTTTCATGTTATATAGAGGGATATCTTCAACTGTAAGAAGATGTATAGAAAAGGAAACTGGTATAGAATATGCTGCTAAAATTATAGATATTAGCAATGAATCTCCAGAGGGGCATACCATGAAAGATGCTACTTTACAGGAAGTACAAATTTTGCGTAAAGTTGCTGGGCACCCTTATATTAGTAAGATGGTTTTTCATTATTAATTATATTTATTCATTTGAATATTTAATAAAATTATTATTATTAACTACTTGCACTATAAAAACATATAAAACTCGTGATATGCTTTATCTCATTCAAACACTAAAAACACAAGTACTATTCGTAGCAAATCTTACAGGCCAAAAATAAGAATCATGAAATATTGCACCAAATATGCCACGCGCCTTCAAGTTTTAAATCATATAATGTAAAGGGTTAATGATATTCTTTTTCTCTTTCAATATGATTCGATATAGCCATCATAGTGATATAAAAAAGTATCTAAGAAGATTAATAATAATATTAATTAATATTAGTCATATAAATTTAGTTGAAATATGATATACACGTTTGTTATCTAAATTTAACTTCAATCGCATAAAAAACTGTTATCTAAATCTGAATATTTTTGTTTAATTTTCAGTTGAACTACATGATGTATTCGAATCTAGCACATTTATATTTTTAATTTTTGAGCTATGTAAGAACGGAGAATTATTCGACTACCTCACCTCAGTTGTAACACTGTCAGAAAAGAAAACACGTTATATCATGAGACAAGTATTTGAAGGAGTTTTACACGTGCATAATCAGGGTATAGTTCATAGAGATTTGAAACCAGAAAATATATTACTCGACGATAACCTTAATGTTAAAATAACTGATTTTGGTTTTGCGAGGATGTTGAAGCCTGGAGATATTTTATCCGGTTTGTTTTATTTATATTAATTAATATTTGATGAGTCTATCGAAGTCCAAAAAAAAAACATATTTATTTATTCTTACTAATGTATATTATATATATACAACACACGTTTTTCTATTTATAGATCTGTGTGGAACACCAGGATATTTAGCGCCAGAAGTCTTGAAATGCAACATGTTTGAAAATGCAGAAGGTTATGGTTTCGAGGTTGATGTGTAAGTATTATTATATATTTTGAAATATTTAAATTTTGGTCATTAGTTAAAAGAATATCATTCGCTATATAACTTCGCTATATAACTTCGCTATATAGCCGACATATATTTTCTTCAAATAACTAACCAAAAGAAATATATGCAGGATATTCCATAACTGTGATCCATTGATTTTATTATATGCATAATAAGGGTCTACGAGCCAATATTTATGTCTTCTTAGATGGGCTTGTGGAGTGATTATGTTTACCTTATTAGTTGGTTGTCCACCGTTTTGGCATCGAAAACAAATGGTCATGCTAAGGAATATAATGGAAGGAAAGTATTCTTTTACATCTCCGGAATGGGCAGACATTACAGGTATACGATATATTCATAATTATTTTTTATTTATTTTTATATCAAATTCTTATTATTTATATTGAATATTTTTCATATTACTTTTGTATATATGTTTGCAGAGGCTCCTAAAGATTTAATAAAAAAATTATTAGTTGTTGATCCAAAGAAAAGAATATCAATAAAAGAAGCATTGGAACATTCTTTCTTCCATACGGTGGTATGTATTTTAATAACAAGAAATTGATAAATCGTATTAGAGAGAGAGAAAAGTTCAAATATATATAATGCATGTACCATATCTTAAAATAATGTTATCAAAAAAAAAAAATATTCCCTCTAACATAATATAAAAGCATCATATTGTTTCACATTTAGATATATGCTTATATCAATGCTCTAGTAGTTTATTTTGTGATTACATAATAAGGTATTATTTAAGAAAACGCAGCTTTCACTTTTTGTTTTTTCTTTTTTATTTTTATTTTTATTTTTTTCTTCTCGTTGTTTTATATCCACTACAGTAAATCCTAATATGTTATAATGTATACAAAACTTTGTTTACACAATATATCATTTTATATTTCCAGCCTAGAAAGTGGTGTAAAAAGCATTAACAATTATTGGATGTTTTACATGAAAGACTATACAGCTTTTTATGACACATCCGGTTTTTAGTATTTAATGATTATTTTTAATCAATTAGCTTGCCACGTAATCGTTGTACATATCATTTACATTATGTATTTACTATTTTATACAAAACTATTCCAATTGCTGTATATATGAATTTAATTTTCATTTTTGACAAAACTAACAAAGGGTTACAGGTACGAATTAAATATAATCAGTTCATACAAAATGAAATTAATATTTCTTTTTGAAAGTTATTTAAAAAGATAAATAACATGGCAATTTTTATTAACGAGATCAAGTTATCTTTTATTTTGTATAATCTTACTTCTTGTTGTAAAGAGTTTTTGACATTACAGTTGTGGGATCAAGACATCGCCCCTCTAAAGCGTTCACTGTCATCTAACTCACGACGTCTGAGTAGGATATCTCAATTAGCTTTGGTAAATTATGTCTATTATACTTTGGTTTTGGGATCACGAATATCAATTCTCTAATTTCCATTTTTTTGTATACAATCTGTGAAATAATTAACATTTAATCATTTATGTCAATAAATATTACAGATCAAATACTTTTACGAATTACGATAACATTCGCTTAATATTTTTTGTTTATTATAACACAATTCTATATTTACATTTGAAAATAATAAAAATTCAAGTCAAAATCATATATATATATTCCCCCAGATTACATTATTCTTATTTAAAAATTAACAATTTTGTTCTAAGTGCACGATACTTTTATTACGATTGAAACGTTTTTATGAGGTAAAATCAAATACATTGAAAGTTATAATAATTACTAACATAAGTATAAATGAAGCTTGATGATACTATTAATATGCATGTTTATGTTTATCTAATTTTGATGCGTAAAGCTTGTGACGAATTAGCAGCAGTCCCCAATGTGCTTGCATTTAATCTTTTAGTTGTCACACAACTTTTTCCGCAGCACTGTATTTCTGTACAGGAATGCTCTATGCAGATTATGCATTTTAATTTATTTTTTATAAACACCATCGTATTGAAAGTCACTATAGTAGCGTTTAATAGCTAAAAGATTAATCGTATAAATTTATTTCAATAAATGATAACTTTATACGTATTTAAATTATGTTCATTTGGAGTTAACAATTAGAAGGTCGAGTAATAATTAACCCTTTCACTATGGAACTCTCAGAAACAAAACATGACAAAAAAGAGAGTCGCATCGGTCACCTGTAGATGCTAATCGTACTAAAAGAACAACTTTTGTTGAATACCTATAAGTGTTGTTTGTAGTCAAAGGGTTAATAATAAATGGAATAATATATGATAAATAATTATTTGAATAAATTTGATTTTTAATCATTAATATTTATATAAATATATAGATGTATGTTGAGATTCTATTTAATTATTTTTAATTTGTACAGGAATTAAAAGCAAAATCATTTAATGCGCGAAGAAGATTTCAATTAGCAATCCTTTGTGTTCGAGCAGTGATACGTATTAAGCGACTTCACACTACGCCTGAACCTCTTTCAACTCAAGTGGCTTGTACTGACCCTTATAGAATAAAAATCTTGCGGAAGGTATTTAAAAATACAAATGCAGTACAAGAAGTATAACATATATATATAATTTGTTTTTATTTTTTTTTTAATATATTAACGCAATATTAATTCTATTTTTATTTATATTTATAATAATTTTAATTTTAAATTAATCTTTTGAAATTTTGTATAGATTATCGATGGCTGTGCATTCAGAGTTTACGGTCATTGGGTTAAAAAGGGAGAAGGACAAAATCGAGCAGCGCTTTTCGAAAATGCACCAAAAACAGAACTAAAACATCTTTACGTTAGTAATTTAAGTAGATAACCAATGCTATGTTAAGACATTAGCTACAATTGGTATTCTATAATATTTTAGTAAATTCGTTTTTACATTAGAGAAGAAGAGATATTAATTTAAACAAAAAGAAAAAAAAAAGAAAAAAAAAACAAATATCATCCCCTTCGATTATTCTTCATTTTCAAAACTTATATGCTAAACCCTGATTTAAAAAAAGGATGGTTTTTTGAATATTTTAAAATATTTAATTTGTGCTGTTATTTTAGTATTACTTCGTAGTAGATTGAAATTTGTTGTTTTAATTGAGATTATAAATTCAACAAAATAGACAAAAAAGATACTAAATAGTAGTAGGCTACAGTACGATAAAAAAATATTGTAGCAAACTCTTTTGCTTCGAAGTTGTATAATATAAATCGATCCTTTGTCATGTTAAATATTTAAAAATAAACAAATCCTAAAAAATAATAGCTTTAAAGTAGAATAATAAAAATCAATGAATATGTGGAGAAGAAAAAAAAAGAAAAAGAAAAAAAAATCGAAGAAAGAATATAAGAAATATTTAAAATACAAGAATTGTATTATACTATATGATCTGACATTTTTATCAAGAGATCTATGACTAATATTTATATAGCATCAAAGAGAGTTGATATTTTATTTGTAATTAAATGAAAACAAAGTTATATCAGTATTTTTGGCTCTCTTCGTGTTATAAATTAATAATCGTATGATAGAACCAGCTAAAAGATGAGAATAAATAACAAAGGAAATAAATACGAGTAAGAAAATCTTAAAACACAGACATACAATGATATTGGAACTATTTAATATTTTATTATCTAGTATTATTTCTAAAAGCTTTGAAAATCACTATCAATCGTTTCGATAAGTAAATTATTATAACTGTGAACAATCATTAGGATTAGAAATTTATTAAATTTCTATCTACCTGACCCGTGGCGTACCTGGAGTAACCAATAAGATGTGGTTGGGCAAATAAGTCAATCCACAATAGTCTTAATCCTATTACACGGATCTAATGTTCCAAGTAGTTTAAATTTTGTAAGGATAAAGCGATATGATACTACTTAAAGTGAATAAGCTATTCTTTATTTTTGTATAGAAAAACCAATAGATCAACCCAAACAACTGTGTTTTGAATTAACAATAAAAAAGTGATAATATGTAGAACATTAATGAGGTCGTAAATCTTCACAATTTGTATTGTTCATTTGTCTCTGGGTAAATCTGTGAATATTTGTGGAGCGCTCAGCGGGACAGATAGAATTCAAGAAAGTAGAATTCAACTTGTTTATTTAAAAGTAAAACCAGGTAGTCAAATACTTGGATCATTTATATAGTCATCCTAATCTGTATATTTTTATATATACAGTTGAATTATACAATCAAATATATTTCCACAGTTACCTCTATTTTTTCTGATTTTTCTTTATATATCATTTGTCTACCAATGTGTGAGAAAAAAAAAGAGAGTAGCTAAAAGGATATATTATATTAAATTGTATTAACATTTATATAAAATTGCAAACAATAGGAATTAAATTCTTTTATTTATTTTAATTTAAAAGAATACTTGAAATAACCGATTGTGCTTTATAATAATGAAAACATTTATTTGTCTAATCTAATTTCTATATCTAATGAATTTAAGCGAGCAAAGAAAGAGAGAGAGAGAGAGAGAGAGAGAGAGAGAGAGAGAGAGAGAGAGATATGACAAATAATATTTTAGTAAATTAGATATGATATACTTATACATATATATAAAAAAAGAGAAAGACAAGAAGCGTGTTGTATAACTTTCATTGTAAAGAAAAAATATTATCCTTTTTTTTTGGAGGATTGTTTATGTAATAAAAAGTACATAAAATGTTTCTACAGGTGAACCTTTTCATTCTTATTATTAAAAACATTTGATAATAATTATAAATCAATAAATAAATGAATATAAATTTTGTATTATATTTTCTATTAATTAATGAAATCAATGAAAAGAATGAACATTGTTTTAATTTTCTAAAAAAAATATCGAAAGAAATATATATTTTGTATAAAAATGACAGTAATTAGGTCAAAGTACTGTATATTAAATGTTTCACTAAATTATTGATATGCTATACATTTATAAATTTTTATTCGTATGAAAATGATTGATATATATATATATAATATAAAATATAAATAAGTTCTCACACACACAAAAATGTATAACAATTGTTAGGAATATTGAAAGAAAATGCATTGAAAAGAGTCATTTTGAATAAGATAAGAGGGAGAGAGAGAGAGTAAAAGGATGCGCCGCGCATGCATTTAAGTAAACAATGAAGCGCGCTTCTGTGTAACGAAGATATAGCAACTGCGCAGAAGGAAGATCCATGTGACGGAGAAAGAACGTGACAAAAGGTGGCAGAGAGTGAGGCCGCCAAGACCGGAGCGAGTATTTGCCCGGGCGAGCCGGGTGTCGGGTGTGCTCTGCGTGTACGGAACATTAGTTTCCCCCTATCTCTTTCACTCTCTTTCTCTCTATCTCGCGGGTCGTGTTTCCCCCACTCCTTGTATTCTATCCGTCTTTGTGCTTTACCCCCTCCCTGGTAAGAATTCATTCTATCTCTTTCTCGCGTGCGCGATACTCAGCTCCGTTTTGGCGTCGACGCGAAAGGTAAGAGCCTAGTACGAAAGCTTCTCTTTCTTCTAACACCCGGCAATTAACCGACGATCATAAGACATTAGAAAAACTCTAGTGTTAATATTACAATCTGTGATAATACGATTATTCGCGGATAAAGATAAAATAAAATATATTTCGCGTTCGTCAATAATAATGTTGAAAAAAGTGCAATGGTTAGTAACGGGCGAGGAGATATGCAGGGAGCTCGACACTACTCTCACACGCCCAGCCGAATTGCTGCGTCACATGGGTCGCGTTCATTGGTCGATAGAGCAGGATGACGTCATGAAACGCACTACCATTGGCCCGTAAGTCGGAGCCCAGACACGTGAATCGTGGCCAAGCAAGCATGGCTGTTGATGCGCAGTGGTTAACACTTGTAAAATGTTTCTGCCACGCGCCAGATCGATCAGGTTATAACCATCGTGTGTGCTCTGAAACGTCTAGGGACGACCGGTGGCTCAGTTAACGTGAAACTTACTCCTCCCTCGTGTTCGATCTTCCTTCTGTTTCTACGGTACGTTTGACAAGAGGAGGAAAAGATAGATAAATAGAGAGCAAGAGCAAGAGCAAGAGAAAGAGAGTGAGTGAGTGAGTGAGTGAGTGAGTGAGTGAGTGAATGAGTGAATGAATGATAAAGAAAGATAGAGTTTGATGAAGAGAGAGAGAGAGAGAGAAAGAAAATAAAAAAGAATAAGAAAAAAAGAGAAAAGAGATATGACGCGCGGAAATAATCGTCAGAGTAATCGATCTCTCTCTCTCTTTCTCTCTTCTTACTCTTTTCTTCAATATCTTTCTCTCCCCCCCCCCTTCTGTCTTTCCTCTATTCTCGACCTTATCCTTTTCTTCGAAAGACTGTCAGAAGTGTGTGCGTGTGTGTGTGTATGCGCTCGCATCTCGATCCATCGCGTTGTTGCGAACCGCGTTTGTACACACGTATATATACGTATATATATACGTATATACGTGTGTACGAAGAGTATCACGGATGATACGATTGAAAACTTTTCACGATTTATTGTACGTAGAAGATTTCCTTATAATCACCACGCCCGGTAAATCGTCCGAAAGAAAAGTTTAAAAAAGGTACTTTATTCTAATCCGAAGAGAAACTATCGGTTTATTTGAATTGACGTTCATCGTTAAAAGTTAAAAGCGTATTTTGTGTGTTTAATAATACGTGTTATATGTCTATCTCTAACATTTAACTAACTGCGTGTGCGCTCGTGTAAATCTTTCTGTGTAAACGTATAGGTGGTTGCGTGGCGTGTTTTCCGTGCCATAATAGATTCGACCAATGAGCGAATACTTGAGGCCATGACGTCACGGCCCAAAGAGCTCCGATTGGCCGGTGGTACGTGCGTCGGCGGTGACGGATACACTGTTAGCGTATGAGTACGCGTGTCGCGCTTTGTCAGTTTATAAGGAGCTCTCCTCGGTGTTCGGCTCTCGCGGCGCCTCTTCTTGAATTATCGCGCGGCGAACCCCTCCCCCCTTCCCGAATAGTACTTAACGAATTCTCCTCCTCTGCTCTCTTTGTTCCCCTTCGTCCTAGCATTCTTTGCCATCTCTTTACCTTACTTTTTTGTCCTGTTATCACATTTCGTATTTTTATTCCCTTAACCTAACGTTAACTCTTCTTATACACCTAATTCTATACTTTTTTTTATTTTCCTCTTTCTATTTCTTTGCCATCTGGGTTGATGGTGAAGTTAAATAAGGGTTAGTTCAATCTTATTAGTTAAAGTTGCTAATTCGAACTTGCCCGTCTTATTCTTCTGTTTTTTCATTGTCACGATTTACGTGCATATACCATCGCTTTTCTGTCTCTGTCTCTGTCTCTCTCTCTCTCTCTCTCTCTCTCTCTCTCTCTCTCTCTCTCTCTCTCTCTCTCTCTCTCTCTTTCTGTTTAAAGCGAGTTCGAATCTACGCTGGAACCTCGTTCTTTGCTTCGCCTTTCCCGCCTCTTGTCTCTCGTCGTGTGTGTCGTGCTTCTCCCTTCTCCTCTATTCCCCCGTTCCCTCTCTTCTCCTTCCCCATCCAGCTCGGTTTCTTTTCTCTTCCCTTCCATAACCGACTAACATCGAACCAACGTAGAATTGTGCAGCAAGTCGTCCACTCCTGTTACTTGACTTTAAATCATTCTGTGATTTATCTTATATTAAAATATGACGATTGAATCTTTATTAAAATTACTTCTCCTCGGCCAACTATGGTAATTTTACAAGGATATACGTTATCTAATACTCGTAGAAGAAGAGGTACGCGTCAATTGAAATGTTTTAAAATGTAAACTATGTTGATTCATTTTTGAATATTAATCGTTAGACATTAACGATACTAGATTTTAGGCAAATCGACGTTGTTCCTTTTATATTTTTGATTAACTTTGATTATTGCAGTATATATTGCCTATTAATATACGATATTTTGAAGAGAATTTTCTTTTCTTTCTGGTTGATCGTCACGTGGGTTATCCGTGACCGCAGTTTCTATATAATTTGATATGAAATTAGAAAATTGTGGCGTATACGGTGAAACATATAAAACTTGTCAATATTATCGAGTTTTGTTGCAACAATAATGAGATACAGAATTAACATTTCTCTTCTTTCGTCGTTCCTTTCCGCTGGTATCCGCGTGGGAGGGGAAGACCGATGCTTCCCGCGCGCTCCACGTTACATCATGGCTAAGTCACGTGACACATATTGGGACGCGGTGTTAATCGGTGTTCCACAACATAATGCGTTTTCAAATTACGCTCGAATATAGTTGCATTCGATGTATTCCCCTTATTTTCTTGACAAAATGTACTCCTTCTGTTTGTAAAATTCGAATCGTCGAGAAGGTGTATAACAAAGCGCGTTTTGTTTTTCAACGCAGATCGGCTACTCGCGGTGGAAGAATTGGTACAGGTAGCAGAATCAACTACAGGAACATCAAGAAGAAGAAGAACGCGGAGCTGGAGGTGAAAGTGGCGGTGGCGGCGGCGGATGTGGGGGTGGAGGTGGAGGTGGTGGAAGCAACTAACGAGGAAGGAAAAAGACTAGTGAAGAGGGGGAAAGAAATAAAGTTTATAGGTCGCGCCTTTGCGCGATACCGATCCTTTGGACGGTATCGTCCAACATAAAAGAACATTATTAACAATATATCAAGACCATTGTGGTTCGTCGTCGTGATACGAGTGAACACGCTGGATCCAAAGAAGAAGAGGAGGGGGAGGGCGACCGAATTAAGAATGAGCCTGGAAACGTTACTGGAAGCGGCGCGGTACGTCGAGCAGCAGGAGAAGAAGAGGGAACAACGCGTCGCTAGCACTAGTTCCACATCCACCTCCTCCAATCAACCATCGCTCGCCGTCGCACTCCCCCACTCTAACAACCATCACAATTCAACCGAACCACGTGGTGAGTACCACGCGCCTCCTCACGCGCCTCCTCACGCGCCTCCCAACGCTTCTCCCCCATCCTCGAGTCTATCGCTCGCCTACTAATAATTACACATAATGCACATGACACGCACACGCAGTTTACCCTTTTACGAGAGAAAGGCGCGGCTACATTTTTTCATTATTTCCTTCTTGCAATGTCTCTCTGCTGTTCATATGTACATGAACCACATTAGTTGATGGTTAATGAATGATGAGTAATAGGTTTCTATTGCCAAAAAAGTTCAAAATGTTGGGTAGAAAAACCTATTAGTAGCGCGCGCATATTCGATCTTCGTCGTCGTCGTCGTCGTCGTCGTCGTCGTCGTCGTCGTCGTGTTATTGGAGAAGATAGAGGAAGGTTCGAGCAAGCAATAGTATGTTCATCGAGGAACGAAGAAAAGTGGAGTGTATGGTGGAGTGGAGTTGGAATGGAAAGGAAAGGAAAGGAAAGGAAAGGAAAGGAAAGAGGAAAGAAGAGAAGGGAGTGGGGTGGGCACGGTGACCGTGGTGCTAAGCGCCGGTCGACGCTGCCAGAGGAAGGAGGGGACTAAAGACCTGGAACGTGCCTGCCGTCGGAGGGGAAGCAAAAGGAACCCCCGGTCAGTGACATTAGAAACTACACGACAGATTTTCTGCGCTTCATTCACGTGCGCGCGCGTTGCCACCTATTCCCCATTGACCGTGTAGAAAAACATTTGAAATTAAATAGGCACCGTTACTCGTCGTCGTCGTCGTCGTCGTCGTCGTCTACTGCTCCTATTCAATGCAAACCGTTCGTTTACACCGATCCTTCATAATTTCTTTCCGTCATTCGTATTATCTTTTCATAGGCAAAGAATCTAAAAAATCTGTTTAACGCGTATTACTTATTTATAGCAATAAGAAAAAAATTCGTGCAGAGCAGGTGTGTGCGGGAGCAATATAGATAGAGCAACGATAGAGCAACGATAGAGCAACGATAGAGCAATCAAATTTCTGCGACGTGTTTCTTCTGCTCTCTGTTTTAAGGAGGAGAGGGAAGAGAGAGAGAGTAGTAAAATGGCGATGCGCGAGAATGGGATCGGTGAGTTAGTAGTGGTGGGGTTGTTTTGCGTGCCGTATGAGAGCACGAGGCTACGAATGCGCTGACGGCGCATACGCACAGAATGCATGCAGACCGCGTGCATCGCGCATGCTCCTTGTCCCCGGCTAACCCCCCACCATGCGAGACAGACCGCGTGGCAGTCTGATCAATCCACTATGTTGCCGGTTCCGTCCTTCTTCTTTCTGACCTATCATTCCAACGAGTGGGGGAATCAGAAGGGAACAACAAGATAAATAGAGGAGACCACCGGCTACCTCGTTGTTCGGTTCTTCCACTAGTGTGCTAGCTGACACTCGGAACTTCCCTCTCTCTCTACATCACGTGGAGAGATGCTACTCTTTCAATTTTTCATTCTTTATCGACCTGTGGATTCGAGCGTTAAACGCGCGGGGATGCGAATAAAACTTGGCTCCTCGTATATCGTATTGTTTTTTAGGGGATTATGTTCACATTGATATTTCATTCCAAATAAATATACTCGAATTGGTATATAAAAACTCTCATTTCTTCTATATTTCTTGTTGCAGGTATCAAATTAAAAAGGGATCGTAACGAGCCAGATGAATTCCTTTGCGAAGAGAAAATGCTTATCATCGATGGTAAGTTAAATAAATAATGAAATAAATATTACATTTGAGTAGAATTTTGTTGTTGGTGGTGGTGGTGCGTTGCGATGCACGATCGTTCGAAACGTAGTCGGTCTCGGTTGAGAAGAGTGGCGCAGAGGAAGCAAGAGGGGGGCATCGTTGTCGACGGGTTTCTCTGCTTCGAAGGCAGTGACAGGGACGAGTTTGGTCGTCGTGTGCAGACCATGTCTTTCAGTCGACAATGAGTTCGTTCGTTGCGTTTAAATCTTATTGAAAATAATTCAACGGAGAAGGGCTATATCTCTTTGAGCATATATGTGTGTGTGTATATATACTGTTTAAATTGTTACACCTTTTACTATGCATATATTTGTTCTTTTTTTTTTTTTCTTATTACAAAAATTCTAACACTAGATATCCAGAAGTTCTCGTCGTCGTCGTCATTATTATCATTATCATTGTTATCATCGTTGTGTCTTCGCATCGACTACGTAATCTCCTGTTACTTTTATCAAAGTTATTCTATTCTTTGTTGATTTTGTCTAATTATAACATATTTGTTATCGACAATTTTTCTCCTACGTAACACATAACGTTGAACGATTGAAGAGGACACGGATAAATGGTTATCGACCTATTTTTCGGGGTTCCTTGACAAAAGTTTCTACCGATTTATAAATGAATACTAATGTTTTTTTCAATGAAATGCAGTAAATGTATTCTCAATCGAGAACAACAAAAATCACTATTTAAAAAGTATTCGCAGCCGAATATAAACAGAAAGAGTCCAATAATATTCACGATCGCTAATTCCTTCCTTCCTTTCTTCCTTCCTTTCACGAAAGAATACAGGGGGATTTTGTTGATCCTCGAAGATACTTACTCCGTTGCCTCGATCTCGACAAAATGTGAATTCATATTCACATACCATTGAAGGTACTTTGGTGACGACGACGGCGACGGCGGCGGCAATGATGATGATGATGATGATGATGATGATAAAAGTAAAGAGAACAATAACAATGTCAACGATCTCAAGAACGCGAATAATCTCTCATCGACGCAGGTCGTTGGTATAATCGATGTAGTCAAGGATAAACTTATACATAACTGGATGTCGCCTCCACCGAAGAAAAAATGGATACGACACTATTTCCTCGGTGAGCAGACTCCATCGCGATAATTATTTATAAACGATTGTCGCATCAAAATCGTTTTGAGATATGGCTAAATCAACTAAGTTGAGCAACAATTGTTATTTCCTTGTTTAACACAGAAAATTTGTTTTATTTAATGAGATTGAAAATTAGGTATTAGGGTTGTTAGCCCAGAGTTGTTATCGTGTTGACAAATTTTCTAATAACACATTGCCTTCCTTCTTCTATCTTCACTTTCATTGTCTTTCTCTTTCTCCCCCTGAACAAGAGAAACTCATGTATTCTCACGTGCGTAGAATTCTCGTCTGAGGATTCTCGTTCTGCTCTTCTCATGCGAGTCAGAAATAGATAGAAGAAAGAGCGAGCGAGTTATGCGACGGGGGACTTTGCCAGGTCTTGGTACATGAATGAGAGTTAGCTGTATGCGCGTACACGTGCCGCGCTAATTTATAGCGTCGCGAAGAAGAAGAAGAAGAAGATCGTTTCTTCTTCTTCTTCTTCTTCTTCTTCTTTCTTCTTTGTACCTTCGTTTCTCGTAGCGATGAGTTTCGACTACTCGCGAAAACTTTCTTCTTCGTTCTTTCGTTTAATAGATAGAACCAAGTTGCAGTATTGCGTACATTTTCTGCACGATTTTTATTTTTGACAAAAACTAAAATACAGGAAGGAAAACATTTTCTAAGTATTTTCAGAATGACAATTTCGGGTGGAAATTTAGATGGTAAAGTCGGATCAAAACCATCACCATCGGTAACACTAACGTTTGCTAATCTTAGACGAAAGTACGACCATTCAGATTCGTCCATAGAATGACTCGAGTACTTACTTAACTCACATTGCACTCGTTCTACTAAAAGGGATCACAAGGCGTGATCGATATAGAGCTAAAATGAACATTGTCATGGATACAAAAAGTTGTATAATTAACAATTTAACTTGTTAAGAAAATCAACATCATTCCTTTATATAGATTTGTGACTGACTATTATTTCATTTGCATTTTTCTTCATTTCCGAGTGTGACAGTTCTATACTTCTTTTATTTTTTATTACAAATTATTTTGAAACTTAAACTTTGAATTTCAAGTAGAATTATATCTATAACGTTTTCTAATAATGTTTTCAGAAGAAGAGCCGTTGGAAAACAACAGAACAAATGGGAATCATACCAACGTACCTCAACGAGGGAGTCCGGTGATCACGACTTCTCGCATCACACCACCAGTCGCAAATGTTAATCTTAACAGTCAAGTAAGTGCTCCTCATTCTGGAGCTCATCATCATCATTATCATCATCATCACCATCATCACCATCATCATCATCAACAGCAACAACAACAACAACAACAACAACAGCAGCAGCAACAGCAGCAACAGCAACAACAACAACAGCAGCAACAGCAGCAGCAACATCATCAAATACAGCAGCAACAACAACAATCACCTGCATTACCACCGGCACCCCAGTATCAGCAACAACAACAACCACATCATCATCATCATCATCATCATCAAAATAATCAGAGTACAACGCAAAATCAGTACTTGGAAAATCAGAATTCCAATGTCTCGCAACAAAGCGCTGGAAATCTCATTGTAGATGTGGAAACTGCTCATGACAATAAGAAACACAGGAGTGGGTAAGAGTAAAGTCCCTTAAATTCGAATAAATCATTTGTAAAGAAAGTTAACGAGAAATAGAAAAATTATTGTGGATTATTACAGGTCGTGCGTGATCCGATCTGGTACAAGGGAAGTACACAACAAGCTGGAAAAAAATCGAAGAGCGCATCTTAAAGAATGCTTCGAATTTCTCAAAAAGCAAATACCAGCGCAAGAGGACAAAAAGTCCTCGAATCTATCCATTTTACACGCTGCCATCAAACATATACAGGTATGCGAAATAACATTTTGTGATTTAAAATTCTAACTATAATATCTGCAATTATAAAAACATACGCAAAGATGCAAATGGGGTTTAAAGAAACTCTAATGTCAGAAGAGTTGGCATAGGAGGGGAACAAGAATTGGAGAGGGGATAGGTGTATCTCTTAAACTGTTGAAGCCACGTGCGCTTGGTTGAGTCGCGCATGCGTTTCTCTCTCTCTCTCTCTCTCTCTCTCTCTCTCTCTCTCTGTTAGCATAAAGTTCACCTTCGCTCGCAAACTTTCCCCGCTCTTTATACCACGTGCACAAACAGGTTCTGACAAAAAGCTTGAAACAATGATTGAAAATTATTGAGACAAGTCAACTTGTGTGTTACACTGTGAATTCGTCTAATTTCTTGTTATTTTTTGTTATAGTCATTAAGAAAAAAAGAACGCGATTATGAGCACGAAATGGAAAAGCTGGCAAGAGAAAAAATCGCGGCGCAACAAAAATTGGTTGCTTTAAAGAAGGAACTCGCAGCAACGTGGGATCATATCGACTTTAATACTCTACTGCCAGAACAGAGTTCGTCCGCGGAAGTTCCGACTATGAAAAATGGTAATAATTAGTATGTAATTATTGGGTAACGTTTAACGTTTATAACCGTTCGTTAACAAAGTTCCAGAAAATATAGAATTGGAGGTAGCCGGACTTGCACGCGGTGGTACCAGATACAGCAGCACGAGTAGTCTGAGCAGCGCTGCGACGGCTAGTTCGCCACAAGCGCTTCAAACGACGACTAACAATTCAAATATTCACAATCAAGTTGCTACGGCTGCTGTAGTCTGTCAAACGCAGGGGCTTAATCTTGCCCAAAATTCGAGGGAAAGTCCACCGACTAGTTCGAGCCCTGGCGTACCTGCTGCTGCTGCTGGGACGACGCCTACCATTCCTGCTCCGGCTCAAGTAATTAACTTTCTCTCCTTCTTGTTGAAAATCTCTTTTATTTACTTAGACAGAATTTTCGTCGCGGTTCGTATATGTTCATTATTGTTTCGTTTATTGTTTCGTTTATTGTTTCGTTTATTAGGAGAAAGTGACAACATCTCCGACGAATTTGGTGCAACAGTCTCATCTACATCTACCGATAAGCGCCCAAATGTTAAATACGGGTCAAGGATTAGCGACAATCGTGCCGACCCTTTCCCATATCGGCCCTGGTCTCAGAGTTATACCTGGTGACACGAGACAACTACTGGTCACGCATGCAGCTGCAGCTGCTGCCGCTGCAGCTGCAGCCGCCGGTGCTAACAATGAATCCCGACCGCTTACGTTGGCCGTACAAAATTCCTCGGATCAATCGAGGCCACTGATTGCCGTTCAATCCAACACTGGAAGCGAGCCAAGGCCCGTCGCACTGGTCGTGCACTCGTCTACGGCTAATGACAATCGTGTAACCTTTGTGCATTCGAATTTATCGAATAACGACAGACCCCTGGCTCTTGCCGTGCAATCTTCGGCCAACGACGTCAGGCCCGTTACATTTGTACATTCTGGAAACGAGGGAAGACCCTTGGTTCTTACCGCTCATTCTCCTGCTTTAAACGTCTCCAGTGAGTTATCATTTATCTCTATAACTAACTTTATACAGTCTGTCCCCAAAAAGCGTAGTGGTCGCCTACGTGAACAAATATTAAATCTTTCTTTCGGATTTTCAAACTTAAAATGTTATTTTTTTTTTTTCAACAAAGTTTTGCATACAGTGTTCAACCAATTATATTCTACGATTTTCGATCAACCCCCCCCCCTCTATCTCTGTGTGTGTGCGTGCGAGTGTTTTTGTGTGTGTGTGTGTGTGTGTGTGTGTGTGTCTAGTCAGACTATATAAAGAAAATTATATCGACGACTTAATTCTATAGATGCCCAAACGAGAATAAGAACGGGTGACACGACGCAAACCACGCATAAAATGGTTGGAGGTGTTACGCTGGTCGGTGGAAGCGGTTCGGAGCTAACAAGACTTCCCGGTGGTGCAGAATTAAATATTCTTCCAGCAAATGGTGCGTCAAACTTTAATTTTTCACAATCCTAACATTTACTTTTTATTTTCATTTATTATTATGATTTTGAAAATTTATTTAAAATCGCACCATGTTCCACAATATTAGTTCGCATTGTTGCTATCTAAAACTGGTTTGGTGCAAAATAAACAAATCCATTAGCAGAACGGTTTGCATTAAATGGCTTATGTCGCGAATTGTTTTTTAAATGGATGACATGGGCCTGTGTCGTGTTCTGGATAATCATTTAATACACTGAATAAGAATAATTATTATTATAGGATTGACTTTAAGTCATGCAGGAGTTTCCCTTCAAACAACGACAGGAAAGGCGGGTTCAGCGACAGTGATGTCCAATGCTCCGTCCACTGAAAGTATAGCTCACATCGTCGGCCAACATACTCCCCTTTCCGGTCTGACACCGATAGTCACACCAATGACCGTTGTTTCCCAAGGGAATCAAGTAACTGCTCATATTTTAGCACCATCGAGTCTTGCGGGGAAAATGATTACAACTCCTATTCTCAAATCTGTGGGACAAATGCCACTTGTAAATGCTCAGTACCTTAATACGACGACGCTAGTTAAGCCAGTTGTTGTCGTTAGTTCGCCATCAAATTCTACTCCACCGTCTACTACAACATCATCCATCACGCAACCTTCCTCAACTTCGCATTCAACCGTCTGACAAAATCAAAGAAAGATCAAATTAGTTTGAGGAAAGACTATTTTACATTTATGGAAACTGACAAGTGTGAATCACTTTTATCAACTTTTATGTAGATTCTCCAGGTCCTTATATGTTTACTGGCACACTCACACATATACACACTACATGTAATGTGTTTATCCTATTCGCGCGTTAGTTATTAGAACCTCTGTCGTCTACGATTTTAAATGAAACGATATAAATTTGTGTACACGAATCTTATAAGGAAATAACGTATTGCGCTTTGATTCCCGTATTATATGATTGACATCCAACGAGTTAGTTTAGTTGTCATTTTTGACTTGCAGTTTTTGTTTATTTTGTCTTTGTTATTATCTTTAACTTTTACTCCATTCAATATTCACATTTTTAATACATGTTCCAAATTTTCTTCGTATCGTACACTGGATTGCTATTGTTGTACATTTCTCTCAAAATTATGTCTCCGTTAATCAATTACGATTGTTTCTAATAGAATATCTATCAGTTATAAATATATACCATATTGCAAATGTTAATAACAAAAGTCGCGTTTACGAACTACTGATCTGTGCAACATCTTTGTATTAAGGTTGAAAATTTGAGATTTTAGAATCGGATTATATTTTTCGGTGCTGTAAAGCGATCAAAGAAAATCCAACATATATAATCTAACAGTTAATAATACTTTAAGTGGGTATAACCGATGTCTATAATATATTTTTTCTTTTTTTTTTTTCTCTTCCTCCCACCCCCCCACACCCAAAAGACCCACCCACCCCTAAGACTAAATGTACTGAATGAAGTATAGGCAATGAAGCTTTTAATCTTTTTCTGGCTGTGGACACCGAACGAGCCCATTTTATCCAGAAAACAAAAAAAAACAAACGGTGAAATGAATTTCTTGCAAAGAAAAAGAGAGTAAACAAGAGTAAGGAATTGTTAATAAGAGTTGTCTTTCGAATAAGTTCTAATATTTATTGTTTTATATATTTATTTTAATCATGCAACTCTCTATGCATGTTACTACTATTCGGCTTAACAGCATGCCTAATAATGTCAATTTACGATTCTTCTCTATATTGATTTCATATGAATATATAAAGAATTTTCTTGCGCTATCGTAGGCATTATGATACATAATTTTATTTTAAATGAAACAAAATGACAGAGTTAAGACATACACAAAGCGAACGAAGCAGAGAGAGAGAAAATGTTCATCCATCGTCGTATAGTTCATTATTATTACATGTTTTTGTGTTTAATTTTTAGTCCGATATCAATCTGATGACATTAACTGTGTGTGTCATTGCTTTTCATATTAGCAATTACAAATTTTGAAGCAATCGAATACTACTTGAACACTAATTAACACTTTGACGTCCGAACGTATGACCAAGATTCTTTCGATCGATGTGTGGGGCGATGTGCATTTGTTCAATCTCTTTAAAAGTGACACCAATGTGTAATGGGCGGCATAGTGTTAACACACTAAGAGATGAACATTTTCGTTAAATCGTATTTGCATTTGTTACGATAGTCGATGAAGATAATCTTATTAAATGTAAATGGGAATTTGACAACATACTGAATCGTAAATAAAACTAATGATGTAGAATGTTAACCTAGAGTGAGACAGAGATAAAAGAAATGAAAGAAGAGAAAAAGTAAAACTTAAATAGCAAAAAGCGCTGTTCGACTAAGACGGATAAAATTAAGAAAGAAAAATTATCGATAGAAATAAATAGCGCGTAGCATTCTGTACATAATACCAATCTATTACGTGGTAAAAAGTAACAAAAAAAAATGTAGAATGAATAATGAGATGAAAAGAAAAATAAGAGAGAGAAATAGGAAGTAAAGGAATGTGTTTACGAACAATGTGATATAAGTAACGATTTAAAGTTAATTAGTATCTTGTGTAGTTTTTAAGGAATACTGTTGAATTGTTTACTGCGTAGAGAGAGAGTGAGAGTGAGAGTGAGAGTGAGAGTGAGAGTGAGAGTGAGAGTGAGTGAGTGAAAGTCTGAGAATGGGAATGTATGCTGACAATTATTATTAAATAACATCCGTACACATAAGAGATGGGATGATTTAATTGTAAATAGAATATATAATGAAACGATAGAAAATTACGAATTATTATTATATACACACATATATGTATATATGTATTGAGTAATGGATGGGAAGGTATACATAAAAAAAAAAAATTAAAAAGTTAAAAAAGCAACACAAAGAAAACATACAAAAAATTTTGGAGTAATATTCGCTGATGATAAATTCTGTTTCATCATCCGAGTTGGTTAAAAATCTATCATCTTTCATAAATATTCCATGCAGTAGAAGAGACACCCGTAGAAATTACGTAAAAAAGAAAGAAAGAAATAAAGATATAAGAAAAAAAAAAAAAACATTAATAAATGTGATGATACCGATCGTTTAATTTTGAGTATTGTTGTTGTTGTTGCAGTAGTCTATGTCGAATTTTGTTATAACTTTGTTTGGTAAATATGTTACCGTTAAAGTGTCTAAAGCAATTAATTTATGAATAATCTAGGTATTACATGAAATAATTAGGCGGTTTAGGGAAAACCTTAAATAGAATTTCTCGTTAAAAAACAAGAAAGTATAACTACGAGCATTGTTGTATAAAAAAACAGGTGACTTTATAGATTGATTGAAATTTTAATTTCATATTTTTTAAAACTACTCACACTACTCGTAATATTCTACCTTACTTCATACTTTACCTGATAGGTATAATTATTTGATTTAATAACTGATTACTTATCATAAATTGACGGATTTAACAAAAAAAAAACGATTAACATATACAAATTGATCATGGCTCTTCTGGCAAAACCTTGTGATGATAAAATATTTATAAGAAACCGTAGATTACGTAAAAACAAAAAGATAAACACCTTTTGTTTCGTTTTTTTTTTTAAACTAAAAGTGCAACAAGAATTGATGCAATCTATTAAAAGTAGTAATAAAAGAAATAAAAAGAATAAGATGTAAGCGCGAGAAAGATTGCCCAAAATCCTTTTGATAATAATTGTTTTTATTTTGGTATTTTATCATTTTAAGAAAAAAAAAAATAAATTCCATTATTTCTCATGGTTTATTATTGTAAAATTGATATTTTAGAAAGGAGCAACCGATAAATGAAAAATTTCCAAGAGTTTCTCTAAAGTTGCTTTATCGAAAAACAAAAAACACATTTAGAAATTCATACTCTTATTAATATCTTTAATAGAATTGCAATATTTTATTTATTCATTTGAAAATAGGAATCTTCAGAGTTAACTATAGCGAGTTATAAAAAGACATTACCACCCCACCCGTCACTCCGAGCAAACCAAAAGAAAAATTGGAATTTTTTGTTTCAGTAAAGCTACTTTTAGGGGACAAGTGAACATTTGAATTTGGTGTTTCGATTAATTTTGAATTTACGTTTAACTCGATTAGCAGCATAACCAATAACAAACCTTTCTTTTTTTTTTTCTTCTTCTTCTTTTTTTTTTTATTATTATTATTTTCTTTTTTTCTAATTGCATCACTCATAACCTTATGTTCTCAAAGTTCACTGCAATTGAATAATTTCAAATTGAGAAAATCAATGAAAATAACGTAATAATACTGTAAATTAATTATGCAAACACTTTTTGATGATAACCATTGTAAAAGGAAATTTTGTAATCGAACAATTAATGAAATGAATATGTCACGAGAATGTAGGTCAATAATAACATTTAGGTTAAGAAAAGTTTGACTGTTGGTTACACTGCAAATTGAGATACGTAATTGTCAAATTACAATTTCCTAATTGGAAATACATATAAATTGTGCAATGAAAAATGATTACTTATCATTTTGTCATTGAAAAAAAATCATTTTTTCTAATGAATTTTATATGACAGTTTATATATTTATTTAATGTTTCCTTTTTTTTTGTAATAAGAAATTTTCATAAACTCTAAATGCAATAATTCTTATCGTCTTTTTAATATTGACTTGATTTTCTTATCTGACGTAAAGATTTGCGTAAAGATGAAAAAATAAAAGTATATAAAAAATTGTATATTTATTGAGTATTTAAATAGAAAGTACTACTATATAGGTCAATACTATATATGGTCAAATTGAATGACGTATTTTAATTCCGGGCTTTATAATTTTACGGTTGGTAATCCTGATACTTCCCATGTATAATCTCCGCTTATTACATATATAGGAGGGTGGACTGACTGAGTTGTTTGTGAGTCCAGCATTTGAGGGGGGCTGTTATAGAATGAGTGAAAAAATTGACAAGAAAGCACACATATTACTGTGCATCTTGGCAATTGCTTAATCTTTATAACAAATGTCCTTGTTTGAAATCATGTCAAGATAGCTGTAAGAAATGAAGCAAATGTATGGGGTAAATCTTCTTTGAAAGTTGTTGTTGCCGGTTCGACCGAGCGAAAAAGGCTACGTAAAATTCAAAGGTTTAACTTAATGTTTATTAATGAAAAATGAAAATATTAATTCGATTGGATTTTTGTTTAGTCTGTTTTCCATATATATTTGGCTAATGCGTATAACGTACTAATTGTCAATTGATTTTGGTATCAGGTTTTGCGACGCCATTTTGAAAAGCTAATTAATACGCCATTGATACGCTATTGGTGCGTCATTATAGCCCGTAAAAAGAAAAACAAAACGAAACAAAAGTGTAACAACTGTAAGCGTAATTGCAATATGTATATACTATATAAAGCGATAGTAGTAAATGATTTATTGTGAAAAGTTTTTAGAAGGAAAACGCACAACAATATCTTGTAAATAAAATATAAATGATTATATATGTAATAGAAATGTACTGTGCCTACCACGTATAGAAGGGCTGAAAAGTTCATAGTCTAGCACGTAGAGTCTATCACGTATAGTCTAGCACGCATAGTCTAGCACGCATAGTCTAGCACGCATAGTCTAGCACGCATAGTCTAGCACACTTTGCAGGTGTGCAAATTTTGGTCATGATTTCTGAAGGAGGTTGCCTCAGGACTTTTTCTTTGCTTACAACATTTGAATGTATACTACAATAAATACTTTTCATCAAATTTGTGCACAGCCATTTTTATTCGTAGCACTGTACTGTAATAATAAGTGAAAACTATTTCACGCGTTTCGAGGTTGCAGTCAGCAAAATTAATAGGACATATGTAGGCGTATAAAATTGTATTGTATATTTTGCATGTTAAACAATAAATATTTTCCAAGCTTAAAGCTTAGAGGCTGGCAGTAAATTAATTACTTTCAATTAATAATAAAAATATTGTGTGTATGTTTTTATCCTGCCTATTTAAAGAATTTTGTAATGAGTAATACTATTACTTTGACATATATTATGTAATAGAATAGAAAATATATTGTAATAGAATGTGTGCCTAAATTAAATGTAGATAAGTTATACTTCAAATATATGAAGAAAAAACTTGAATTACGAAGTAAAAATGAAGTTGATGATCGTAAATGAAAAAAGAACATAAGGAGAAAAAGAAGTTGCAGCGTTTGCGAAATTGATAACATTTGCAATAGCAAGATTTGCATGAAAGCATAAGATAAAAATGTATGGCGATAAGTTTTTCGTCGTCGGCGTCGTCGTCGGCGTCGTCGTCGGCGTCGTCGTCGGCGTCGTCGTCTGTCTGTTTTGTTTCATTGAATTGTTGGAAAGTGGTAAAACGGATATTTGGGTGCGAAATGATTCGTAAGTCCAATCACGTGTTCCGATTCGCCGCGTTCTCGAAGATTTCTTGCACCATACGTTGATTCCTCGTACTTAGGGGGTGCTATAAAATGACAATTATGAAAATGATTATTGTATTTGATTGTTATTTAAGATAGAGGGGAGAAATGATTAATAATAGTTTGGTTTAGCTAGGAAATTTGGTCATTACGTAATTGTGGGTATAAATTCGAAGTAGGAGACGGCTGATATTTATCGGAACTTTTCGTTGGCGAGTCGTTACAAATCAGACTCTCGGGAGGAGCACTTGGTGTCTGATAGTTAAGCAATGGTACTGTTCCCACGAAAACGAGAGTATCGCTCTTTAAATTACGATGATACCTGTCGATCATAATATGAAAGAAAAAATAATCTAATAAGGAAATACATTTGTAGAGTGCACGCTTGTAAGTGAAATTGATATGACGTCATTGAAATTACGGACCATCCTTCGACGCACGCTTGAACCTTCAGACGATATTCGAGATCGATGATGGCACAGCTATTAAGATTCGACGGGGGAAGGGCTGGAACGTCCAAGTATTGTTCGTAATCTGCAGTAGCTCCGCCATCGAAAGGTCCTTTACTAATTTCCGTTACAATTATCTCTTCGATTCTCGTATCCGTGCTTGGATTAGTTGCACGGAATGTCACGATCTGAACTTGAAAATTGTGGGTTTCATTAAAATTGTATTTACTATATTTTACTCATTGTATCCTTCGATACAAAGTGCCTTGTAACATTTGACGAGGCAACTCTATTCGCTAACTGAATTCCAATGTTATCAAATGTTTTGTCGAAAAGTATTTTGAAGGACTCGCGATATCGATCGGCTTGACTCGTATTTTCCTTTGGAAATATGTAATCATTTTGTTGGTCGTTGAGTAACCAATGATTTATGTATTTTAACTTGCATGCATTAATAACTTACTTCCTTTTGCCAGATCTAAAGAAATTGTAAGGGAACATCTTGCTTATCGTTTGTTAGCTCGGTTATGTATTTTTCCAAATGAATAAAACAGGAGGAAAATATGAATTACAATCCGATGCATGTATTAGCCAAGAGAAGATCATTTGTAACCATACCTTGCAAAGAATCAGAGCAATACGATTAACAGTAACGGTAGATAAATTTTCGACATTGACTTTGATCGGCATCGATTGACCAGGAACGTATCCTCTGACCGGTAACGAATAACTTACGTTCAAAGGTGCACTGGCACAGCAAAGACAAGAGAAAGATTTACTCATATCTTCCGTAATTCGTTCCTAACGCAAGAGAGGACATTCGGTTAATTTGATTGTTTAGAGGAAAGGAAGGATTTTGCTTACCGAACTTCTGGATTCCGTATTCAAATCGAAAGGCGAAACGACCGTGAATGCCGCTTTAACGTCCTGATCGAATTTCCATGGGCGATCCAGGGTAGCCTTGACCGTATATCGAACATGACCAAAGTCAGATTCGAAGCTGCTCGGTAAATGTTCAGGTAAGCTACAGGTAAACGGAAATTTGTGTTCGCCCGCTTGTATTTCGATTTCATTTCCTTAAAAGGACATAAATACAATATTGCGTCATGGGAAAAAACAAAATCAAATCTAATTAGATAATTACCGGAAGCAGATCCAACAAGATAATATTTCGTCTGGAAATATTCCTCGTGTGCACTGAAAGTTGCATTCTCATCGCGATAGTTTCCTGTATTATCCAACGTTTCTTTATCCGTAGTCCAATAGGTATTTGCCTCTCCTTTTACCTTCACGCAAATGCCTACAAATAAAACGATGAAGTCATTCGAATGAGTCGATAAGAAACTTTACGAGAAGAAATTTCTATAATTTACAAATCTCTACAGAAAATCCCTCTAGAAAAATATAAGAAGAATTTGCGCGGGAAAATGAAGTGTGAAAGATCTTGGATGTTGGTAAATTATGGATCTATGTGTACGGTAAATTTAGGATCTATAATTAGAGCTAGCGATTCCTCAAAATGAGAAAGGCCTTTAACGTTATAGAAACGGATCTCGAGGAG
This sequence comes from Polistes canadensis, assembly GCF_001313835.1. Taxonomy (NCBI): domain Eukaryota; kingdom Metazoa; phylum Arthropoda; class Insecta; order Hymenoptera; family Vespidae; genus Polistes; species Polistes canadensis. The sequence goes on from NW_014569799.1 coordinate 32,296, forward strand.
TAGCGGTAGTTGTCGAACGCGAACAAACCAAAAAATAACAAATAGTCGCGTCGGACTTACCGCGAATTTTTTTAACTCCGTCAATAACCAGTACGATATTTCCCGACACCGTTTGTCTGGGATAGTAAATTTTCCATGGATTGTTGTCAAAAGTAATGTCGAATTTCTTCAGACCCATTTTGTGTCAAATGAGGTAGGATAAAAAGAAAGAGAATTGTTCTTATCCCAAGCGCAGCATTCCAACGTACTTGAATGTCTTGTACAAAATGAACTTGTACAAATATAACTAGTGAGTCAGGCAGCTGTAGACGCGCGACCCTAATTTCTATGCGCGTCGACGAGACTCCTGTGTCGCCGCGTCGTGCCGCATATGTTCAACCTACAAACTATTTGACCTTCTTCGATGACATCGACGCGCGGAGATTTCATTATTTCCAAAAGCTTGTGACAGAAACAACTATCATCCCATTTTCAGGACCCGAAAATAAGTTAAATAAGAAATTCTACAAAGAGATAAGAAGAAAAGCATTCGTGAGTGTGCGCGCGCCTGACATTTACGCAAGGCTTTTTCTCGTCTTTTTAAACGCGCAAGCTCCGTAATATCGTCTTTATTGATCCGTGCGCGAGAGAGAAAGCTACAGCACGCCGTAAATATTCCTCCTAGCGAGGTACACCTAAGTATTATTTGTCGTGGCGAGGATACGCGCGTTAAAAGGCGAAGAAAAAGGACGTGAGCGTGGCTCAAGATGGCCCAGGGAGACACGGAGGATGGACCCCTGATTCGGCCCGTCAATGCCGGTAAGTTATTAAATGATAATATCGAAATTAACCCAGTAGCGAATAACCCCTGGGCTTTCTTTCCTTTTCCGATCCGGTCCGAGATGAACGTTTTCCTCCTGTTAGGGATGTTATTTAACAGATAACATTAGTCCTTTATTTAACGCAACATTTACTCGCGTATTTGAATCGAGAATCGGTCAAATTGATTGGCGAAATTTTGAAGGATTTGTTGTTACCTATCATAAATAGATATACATATATATATATATATGTGATGGACGCGAATTTCAGTATCGACGAGAACGTTGATCGCCCTATGCACCGGCGGCGCCTTCCTGGTTTGCGCCGTCGCGATGACCTGGTGGCTCTGTCGACGACGACGCGAACACACCAAGTTGAACGCGGACAGATCCTTGGCTTTCAGACCACCCCATAGAAAGCCGACCGCAGTAAAGAGTCCTGGCAGTACGAGTCATTATTTGAAAAAGAGTCCGAGTCCTACCGGTCCTGCTAAAAATCCACCCGGGTCTACTGGTGGACAGCAGCAACAGACCTCTTCCAGTCCTGCCGGCGGATCGACCAATACCATCTCGGACTTGGCCACGCCGCAAACAATCGTTAAGAACAATAATCCTAATTACGATGTATCGCGTTGCGAGAAAGGTTAGAGATAAATATCATCCCACTTAAAGATCGAGCTATAAATAATAAAGGTTTTCGTTCGTTAACAGCTGGTACACCGGTTGAAACATTCAGCACCGAGGTTACGCTCACCATCGAGGACGAATGCGACAAAGCCGAATTGGAGAATAACGAGAAAGTGAAATGCGAGTCAAATTTGTGCATGTCAGATAAGAAGAACGGTCTTGGTATATTGGTATTTAAATTGAGATACAAGAGCGAACAAAATGCATTGGCAGTTACGGTCGTTAAATGTAAGAAATTACCAGCTAGGGATCAAGGAAACGCTAGCAGCGATCCTTACGTTAAATTGCAGCTATTGCCGGGCAAACGACATCACGTGAAAACAAGAGTCCTTCGTAATACGAGAAATCCCGTTTACAACGAGGATTTCACGTTCTTCGGGATCACGAAAAGTCAACTCGAGGTACCGATTCGCAACCCCGCGCGCACACACACACACACACACACACACACAGAGTTGAAAGATTTAGAAAAGATTTAGACTTAATAAAATAATTCAATGACAAATAATAAAGCTAAAAGTATGAAGAAAATATAGTTGGGGCTTGTGGGGTTGGGGCTCTGGGATTATAATATTGTTCCATAAAACGTGACACTGTTACTTACAGGAAATCAGTCTACATTTCGTCGTTCTAAGTTTCGACAGATACTCGCGCGACGAAATTATCGGCGAACTAACGTGCGCACTTTCCTCGATACCAGGATTAAAAGATTCCGATAATCAAGAAATATCCCTGCGCCGAAACATCTGTCCGAGGAGTTTGAAGGTCGGTGGCACCCTATGATCAAAGTTTACACCTCAGGTTATCAACTTTTTTAAATTCTTCTCTAAATATGCTTACCTACATCTAAGCAAACTTAATCGAATATACGTAGTGCTATATTTATTTTAGATACAATCCCAAGGGAGAGGGGAACTGTTGGTATCGTTCTGCTGGCAGTCGCAAACGAATCAATTATCGGTGATCATCTTGAAAGCACGAGATCTCCCTAAAATGGATGTGACGGGTCTTGTCGATCCTTACGTTAAAATTTATCTATTTTATGAATCGAAGCGTATCTCGAAAAGGAAGACCCACGTGAAAAAGCGTACGTTAAGTCCTGTATTCAACGAGCCCTTCGTATTCGATATACCCAAAAATAGCCACAGTTTAAGCAACGTCAGTCTCGAAATTATTCTTTACGCTTGGGATAAATTTACCAAAAGCGAGGTAAGACCATTTATTTATTTATCCTACGGAAAGTTTATCCAAACTTTCCACCATTTTCTTCCAGGTTATTGGCAGATTAAAATTCGGTGGTTCCAAAGGCCAAGGATCCGCGTTGAATCATTGGAACAACATTTGCAGATCTCCGCAGCGGCAGTTTGCGGAATGGCACAAATTAAGGGAATAATCTCTTCCTCGTCCTATCCCGCCCCCGCCCCCCACTCTCAGCCCATTCCCTATCTATCCTTTTACAATTCTTTCTTCGATTTCTTCGAAGGACAAACATTTCGATAACAACGGGAATAACCGCATAAGAAATTCCTTCGAAGAAATGAAATGTATGCCGATATGCCGATATGCTTAAAACCATGCTGCTCTGCACGATTATTTCAACCGAGTTTAAATATCTATCTTTTTTACATCACATTATTCTTTTTCCACAATACTTCAATCGGTCAAAGGATCCAAATAAACACGTTGACCGCCACCGACAATTATGCATTATCTGGATTATTGAACGAATTTAAAACATCATTCCTAATTAGAGATTACTTTCAAATGAAAAATACATTTTATTTACCACATTTATGATTCCGCGTGGCGTTCGACGTGTTTTAAATGAGGATTAAATCAAATGGAAACGAAAATAAAAGGAAAATCGTTAAATTCGTTCTTTCCTAGCAGCTGCACAATTGTAAACTTTAGAAGATTCATAAAAAACATATCGCTCTCATTTTTGTCTCTCGACCGTTATCGTTCCTCTGCAAAATATGTTAGAACGAATATATAATATATTATTTATAATTAATCGAATGAGATTTAAACGAAGCATGATAAGAATATATATAATAAGGTAAGAAACACGAGAGATCCAGTTATGTTTCTGTATCAGAGGCGGAACTGCAAATGTTCGCGACCCGCAAAAGTATCATTTCGCAAAACCGAGTAAAAGGATAAACAACTTATATTATATTAATATCGGTTAAAATGTCTAATTTGTCTGTTGCTTTTTAAAAGAATGGGGACAATTCTAGAAATTCAATAAACGAGAGAAGGAACTACCTCTGTTTCTTTTTGTCTGGGTCCTGCGGCATTGCGGTTCCGCCCCTGTTCTGTATATGCGTAGACAAAAAAAAAAAAAGAAAAGAAAAAAAAAAACAAGAAGAAGCGCATGTTATTTTTATAGAATATAACTATAACGTAGTCATTTTTTGCCTCCGAATTTTCATTATAATTCGTGCTAAAAGTGCAAACGTTGTAGCTAGTTTTTCTATGTAAAACGAATCGAATTAACGAAAGTTGTCCAAATCTTGGATAAACGAAAGGACTTTTCTGCTCCGAATGGGGAGGAGCATCGTTTATATTTTATTTCAAGATGATGAAATAGTCGTTTGATTTATTATTTGGAAATAAATACGAGTCCATTGAATTACAAGTAAGTTGATCATTTCGAAATAAAAGTAACAGGAGTAATAGGAGGAGATAAAGAAAGAAAGACATTTTTCAAAAGAAAACTACGAGAAGGGATGAAAAGATAAATGTGAAGGGACTCGTAAGGAAATTTAGTATCGAGTAATTTAGATCGCGAGTATCGATCTATACCATTTGTCTTATATTCAATGAAACGAGAACGTAGAGAGGAAATGTTGGGAAAGAAGATCCTTTTTTAAAACGCACCGCTTTTTGCAAGAAATACAAAAAATAAATGAAAATTGCAAAATTCATGTATTCACCGGCGATGCTTTTATCAAAGAAAGATGATGATGATGATGATGATTATAGCGAAAGAATTGTGAAACCGATTCGCGATGGGTGTCGCGTTGAAAAACGTGTAAAACCTTAACGCGAGTTAATCGTGTCACGCTATCACTATTCGCAACGTAAAAGTCAATAATTGACACAACGCATGAGACAACTATTTATTTTCTTATTTCACCTTATCCCACCACGTACGTATGGTCCTTCTCTCGCGAGAATTCGCAATAATATTTTCGATCGGTCGACGGACGGATATGGCCATTTCGATTGGCAAAAAATTGAAAAAACCAACAACAACAAAAGAAATAAAATAAAGGCATATTATTATACGACCGAGAATGTCAGGATATTTATTTCATTGCTATACTAATATATGAATATAATGATAAAAGAAAAAGGACTATATATAACAAGTAGTTGGTAGGATAGTTAAGACGCCTCTGACATTCATCCGCGTCGTTCTTCTTAAACTTCAAATATTCATAAATCTTGCGGACCAAAATTATTTCCCAAATAAAGAGTATCTCCAATTTTTTCCTGCCAAACTTTTTCCACTGGAAAAAATCTGAGACATTCTGTATATTTATTTTCGTTTTTCATACTATTTCACATTTTAAATCGGTTTGCACAATCGCACGAAATATTATTTTAACGCGACCTATATATTTAACCAGTTAACTGTGGCGGCCTCTTTCAAAAGTATGTACTTCAATTTTTGTGTTGAAACGATTATCTAGATAATAGAAGACTAATTAAAATAGCAAAATTCATTTTTTCACCAAACACTTACTGTGGGTAAGTGACAACGTCGTTTCTACTAAAATTCATTGAAATTACAATATGCTGATTTCCTAATGTTTCAATTTTTTCCCATACGCGCGTATAGTTATTACCTAATTATAATTCAGTACTTTATTCATTTTACATTGGCTTGCACATATAATATTTATAAGAATTTATGTTTTAGTTTGGTCTGCACAAATTTTGATTGAACGTCAATCAAAATTTCATCTATAAAATGTAATTAAAACCATATGCCAAGCGCATGTTAGCTATATTAACAATAAAGAATGTGCAGTTAAATAAAACTGAATGAAATGAATTCCTGCAAATCATGAAATTCTATGAAAACGATAAACTTGCGAAAAATATTGTGTTCGCAATTGCATATATTTTCACTGATTATATATTACGATTAATTCGTAACATAAAATCATCTTTGAACAAAATTATTCTCATTGTTTCTTGAAGAACAACGGATCTATTGTAACATATTGGACACGTTTTCGAGGAATTGTTAAAACAAAAAAACATCGTTTAATTAATCGATTACGTCAAATGTTTCATGCAATAAAAATATTCAAATATCAATTTTCAAATATCGCTTTAATATAAGATTGTATCGCAAGATGTCCTATAATTGCTGATAGATAATTTTAAATGAGTCGACAAAGAAACGATTTATCTTCTCCTCGAAGAACAATATATATATGCGAGAAGACACGACGCGTAACAATATGCTGTCCGTGCAAAAATTTCAAGGCTGTGTTGTCAATAAAAATTACATTCAAAAATAATCCTTTTATCATTTTCTTCTCTGGGAGAGTCCAGGAGAGTCAGAAGAAGAAAGAAATAACAATACACAACATTCTATGTATATGGAAATATATGGCGTGCGTGGTGCATATGTTTTTTGGGCCAAACGTATTCAATTATTCAATAATTTTATTTCTAACGATATAACGGTAAATTTAATACTATACAAAGTTTTTCATTACCAAGGATCGTATAAAAATTGATTTACTTTATAGATTACTCTTCATTTATATTACATTTTCTTCTTATATTTAACATTTATTTTTTTTTTATCATAATATATCTTCTAAATGCGTGTCTTGCCTTCCGAAATGATTTACAGGAAATATTGTTCTATAATCTTTGGTATGTTTTACCTTGCCAAAAGAAGTTTTACTTCAAAATGATAAATGATAAACTTTATTAATTTGGTTTAATTTTTGTTTAGTCAAATTAATCGATTTGACAAATAAACGGCTCGCTTGTCAATCATTATTAAACAATATTATAACACACAACAATATATTTTACTTATTATCATTTTTAATAAGTGATAGATTAATATAAAATATTATCAAAAAAATAAATTTTGTGTGTAAATTTTATATAAATAGCTTTAGAACAAAATATTCTTCGATCGATAATAGGTCATCATAAAAATCCGCGCGCGATCGTAGATTAACAAAATTTCATCAAGGGAATGTAAAAAAGATATTACAACGAGTTCAACAAATTTGTTCAAAAATTACACATTAAGCTATTGTACAAAAGCTTTTAACGATTCTAACTATGATATAAAATGTATATTAATGTATAAATATATATTTAACATACATATTATTAAATTAGGTCTTTCTGGGATCATTTAATTAGAGAATAAACTTAAATGCTCTATAGAATAGCAATATTTTATCCTAATCTTAATCTTTTTCTTCTTCTTCTTCTTCTTCTTCTTCTTCTTCTTCTTCTTCTTCTTCTTCTTTTATCTTTTTATTTTTTATCGGATATTTTGTCGTGTATAAGGCATTTGAATTTAATATAAATATTTATAATACTCCTTAGTACTATAATTATAAAATAAATATGGCGAATATAAAATATGTTCTCAATTAATAAATGCCATTGTATACGATAAACTAATATCGAATGTATTATAAAATATAATTGATATCCTAATCAAAAATATTGAGTATAAATTTATATATATATACTATTATAGCTAAAAAATGGACTGCATTTAAACAATAAGAAAAATGTACATCAACAATGGTAGAGCCAAGTTATCAATTTGATCGGTTTTAGATTCGATAAAAGAAATTGCAATAACAGATGATATACTTCTTAATAACCATTGGTCGTCGATATATCCTAATTAAAAAATTGAATATAATTATAATTAATTCAGAGACTTAGAATAGAAAAAGGTAAGAATGTATATGTTACTGTCAAAGCCGGAAATCAAGCATTATTAGTAAATCCTCGGCATTACTATGAATGTGAAGAGCCTTCAGACGAAGTCGGAAATTGCCGGGGGAGGTTTGGAACCTAAGCCGGTAATGTGAGCAATGCCTGGCCATCAGATGCTGATCCGCAAACTTTTCTTTGCCATTTTATGAACCTTTGCAGATTGATTTATACCGCGAAAAGGTAGTCTACGTGTAGCCAAAAGTGTGCACTTTAGTTTAATATAAAAATCATTAAAATCTATTTGCTAAAAGTATTAAAAATATTTACCGAAACTTTTCAAAGAAATTGCAATGATGTAGAATTTGCAGCCTGCCTGATTCCCGGCTTTTACGATAACATATATATATATATATATATATAAAAAAGAAAATACATACGCATGAAAATAAGGACAAAAATCGTTGCAAGCTGACTAGCAATACAGCAAAGCATTCCTTCCACAGATTTTTCCAAACCTGGCCATTTATGTTTTCCCCATTTACTACCAAAATAACTAGCAGCTGTATCACCTATGCCTACAGTCAATAACCCACTAAGAAGGACAAATAGCGAAGCATTATTAGCTGGCATCCACAATGGAAATGAAAGACCAAAGAGTAAATACAATGGCGTCAGCGATAATAAATGATCTTTCTCGTCCACGAATATATTAAACCCTTGTTGTAGCATATTTCCTAAAGGTGATACTTTCAATATCCTTGTTAACTAAAATTTGATTAAGGGTTTTTTTTTGTTTATTTATCTTCGATAAATATAAAAGTATCAAACATCGTTACCTCCAACACTATAAATATTCCTGTTATAACACCGCTTCCAAGATACAATAACGTAGGATCATACAAAAGTCCAGGAACATAAACGAAAACAGCTACAATGTGAAAATATTTTCTGCTAGATGTTGTAGCTGGAACACCAGATAGCATTTGAAATATTATAATCAATACAGAATATAACAAACAGATTGTCCAATATATTATCAACGAGATCTGAAAATATAACACATTGATGTTTAATATTAAATGTTCAAATTATTAATATATAAATATAAGTAAAACTTACTCTGTGCGTTTTGTTAAGGATATAAACTAATATCCATGATAAAGGATTCTGATCGAGGAGTACGTATAATAATGGTACAACGAGTAAGAAAAAGATACCAAGTACCATCGTATAAAAGTATCGAGGTAAACGTAGTATAAAAAAGTTTTTGCATAATATACAAATCGATAAGACATATAATATACCAATCTGCAACATTAGGAAATAACAAAGATACGATTACTTTCGTTCTTGTATAATAAAGCAATTAACGATGAATGATTAAAATACCTGTAATATAACAGTTACAATATCATCGTTATGGATTGGTGGTAAATGATATCTTAATGGTATATTGGTAGCAACTGACAATAGGAATAAAATAAATCCATGCGTAACGACCATTGCTTCACCGATTGTAAAACAACCAGGACAATTAGACATTAATTGTAAGACTCCCCAGGTGCCCAAGCTTCCAACGTTTAATCCCCATATTACACTCGTCAGCAATCCTGCACTTATGTAATAATTTAAAAATATGATAAATATAGTCAATGATTAAGAAGAATTATCTTCTCTTATGAACGATGAATATTAAAATTACATATAAATTATCATACCTTTGTTTGCCATAAAAAGATATAACATAGATGTTACAATCGCTGGTAGGAAATAAATAACATGAAAATCTTTAATTGCACTCTTTCCTATACAAAGCCGTATGTAGAGAGATAAACTACTAACAAGTAATCCAAAACCTGTTAATCCTGTTACCAAACATATTTCTGAATAACTATTACTATCATTTAATAACGTTAATGCTGCGCTCAATCCTATTAAACTTCCAAGCCATAATCCACAGCTTGCTTTGGATCTAAAATATATATATATATATAATCAAAAATAAAATAATCAAATTAAAATAACAACCATAAGATATACAATATTATTAACAAGTGGAAAAATAATAGTCAAATTTGTACATATATTTTTCTATAACAAATAATTCCAATTTATATTTGAATAGAGGTTGCATTAAAAATATAAATAAACAATCGTTATTGTTTATACATACCGATGCACTATGCCATTTATTTTCAAATTTTGTAATATTTTCTCTTCGATATTCCGATATGTATTAAATAACATTTTGATTTTTCTCAAATTAATCAAACGTAACCTTCAAATCATAAATGAACACAAATTCTCGCGCACTTTCACTTTTCATATGGAAAAACTAAATGATCAGTCGAAAGGTCAAATCTTTTTGTTACGATATGTTAGCCGTACCTACGTCATCTACGAGTATATACTGTTTAAAAGGCTCATGTGTACACTTATCAAGTTTCTTCTAATGACATTCATATGAGAGAAAAACAGAGACAAGATTATATTTTTCTGTTGTCGCACCTGTTACGAATGGCGTGTCCGGCATTAGAAGTAAACACATGTCCCCTATGATGAAATTTTTCTATTTAATAATATTAAATATTTAACTATGAGTTAGGAATGGTAATAAAAAATAAAACGAGTTTAAATAAAATTAAGCTATTAAATATATGCCAAAAAAAAGAAACATTTTTAATATGCCAAGTGATTTATTAATCTACTTGGGATATCAAATAATTTTACATGCATTCATTAATATTTTTTGCTACATTCAACATAGATTAGATTAATCGTTTATTTACGTAGACCCACAAACATATATTACTTTATACGCATACATACTCAAGTATCTACACTATAATAAAATCAGTATTTATAAAAATGAACGAAAATCATTAATATATAGACCATTCTACAATTTTTCGTTTTCCTTTTCTTTCTTTTTTTAAATATATAGATCTCTCTTATAATATGTTGTATTTTTAGTGGAGAAAAATCATGCTGCAACTTTGTTAATATTTTCTTTTTTTTCTTTTAACTGTCACCAACGTTAGATAAAAAATATTTTATTTAAATGTATCCCATGAATCTAACCAACTACTTTAATAACTAAATATATGATCAAACTGTTAAATTTGCTTTTGCAAACGCAATAAGACCATTTGTCGATGAATCATGAGTGGTAATTTTATCAGCGTTACGAAGCTCAGGTTCGATAGCTTTAGCCAACTGTTTTCCTAATTCAACGCTATAAAAAGCAATATGAAATATTAACAATAAAAACTTTTCTATATTAAATATTTAAATAAATGTTTAGTTTGAAATCTTCAATACTTATTTAGTACTCACCCCCACTGATCGTATGAATTAATATCCCAAATCATACCTTGTACAAATATTTTATGTTCGTACATTGCTAAAAAATATTCAAACAAATTGTAATCATAAAAATGTCTATGCACTGTTAATGGGAAATCTTGAAAATTAATACTAACCGATTAAGGCACCAAGAACAAAAGGAGTAACTTTTTTAACCATAATGCTATTGGTTGGTCTGTTACCCTCGAATATTTTATGAGGTAACAATGAATTAACTTGTTCGGAGTTCAAGCCAGATTTCTCTAATTCACTTTTAGCTTCGTCTTGATTTTTGCCTTTCATTAAAGCTTCCGTTTGTGCAAAGAAGTTTGCTAATAAAATTTGATGATGTAATGTACCTTGAACCTATAATAAATACAGCAATGTATTATAATATATTCGCATTGCAAGCAAGATTTCGTCAAGATTGCATCAGATCTTTTGCTCACGGATGAACCATACTTTCATTTTTATTTAAGAACAGTTAATAGATATATTTATGAAATAAATTCTATGAAATATTGAAAAGCTTTCGAACCTTATTATGAGATTGTACAGGAATTATAAAATCCGCAGGTACGAGTCTTGTACCCTGATGAAGAAGTTGATAAAATGCATGCTGACCATTTGTTCCCGGTTCTCCCCATACAATTGGACCTTTAAAGATAAGATATTATACATTAGTTAAGGTGTTCGACCAATAAAATAAATATTTAATATCATATATATATATATATAATTACCAGTAGAATAATTAACTTTCTTGCCAGATCGAGTAACAAATTTTCCGTTACTTTCCATGTCGCCTTGTTGAAAATATGCAGCAAATCTGTGCAAGTACTGATCATATGGCAACAATGCATGTGTCTCTGCGTTATAAAAATTGTGATACCATACGCCGAGAAGTGCAAGAATAACAGGTACCTGTGTATTGTTAAACATATCGATAAATAATATTCGAACATATTAACAAAATTCATTAATAATTTTTCGTACATTTTTCTCTAATGGAGCTGTAGAAAAATGCTGATCCATAAAATGCGCTCCGCTAAGAAGTTTCTCAAAATTTTCAAAACCGATAGACAGGCAGATAGATAAACCAATAGCTGACCACAATGAATATCTTCCACCAACCCAGTCCCAAAATCCAAACATATTCTTTTCATCGATACCAAATTCCTTAACTTTTTGTGTATTAGTGGAAAGGGCAACAAAATGAGAGGCAACGGCTGCTTCCTAAACAGTAAATAAAGTCAAGTAATAAACAAATTAAATAAAAGTAAATTACTCTTTTTTATAATGCTAAGTAACTTTTATCTCGAATATTTTTCTATATCAAACCCAACAAAATTTAATTATAAAAATATTTTAATATACTCTGTACAATTTACTTACATTTTTTAATGATTCTAATAACCACAATTTAGCTGAAGTTGCATTAGTGATTGTTTCTTGAGTAGTGAACGTTTTAGATGCTATTATGAACAGAGTAGTTTCTGGATTTAATTTTTTGAGAGTTTCTGCGATATGAGTACCATCGATGTTACTAACAAAATGTATTCGTGGTCCAATATGATAGGGTTTTAAAGCCTCTGTTACCATCAGAGGACCCTATTTGAAAAAATTTATTACTTTAACATACTTGTACGTTAATATAAAGATTGCTTATATTTAATAAATTATTTTATATTACCAAATCAGAGCCACCAATTCCAATATTGACAACATCTTCGATAGGTTTGCCTGTAAAGCCTTTCCATTTTTTACATATTATCTAGAATAAAAAGAAAAAGATATTTTTTATTAGGTCTTAGGACGATATCTTATCATATCGAATAACAAACAAACGTGATCAAATATCTTGCCTCGTCAGTAAATTGTTTCATGTGCTCTAAAACTGCATTCACTTCCGGCATAACATCTTTACCATCGAGTAAAATGGGAGTATTACTTCTATTGCGTAAAGCTATATGTAAGACTGCTCTGTTTTCGGTAAAATTGATCTTTTCGCCTGAGAACATTGCATTCCGTGCCTCTTCGATTTGTCTTGCACGGGCCTAAATGAAATATCAAATATATGATTATTAATATTAACATTAATAGTATTAACAATATCATCTATTTCTGAACATAAAAAATAATATTGATCATACCAAATTGAGTAATAAATCAAGTATCTCCTTTGTAATTCGGTTCTTAGAGTAGTCGAGTAAAATGGTTCCATCTTGCGGAGTAGAAATTTCTAAACTAAAAAAGATAAAGTACACAAAAATTATCAAAATATATATTTATATATTATGCATTTTATGTGAAGGTACATAATTATAATAACTTACAGCCTAATAATTTAAATTATGTCATTTTTGCAATAATAGATTATAAACTTTTAATACTGTTATCCCTTAGATAAAAAAATTAAAGGAATTTAAATGACAATTAAGTAATGACATTGCGATAACATATTAATATATTTTTTTACTTAAATATATTAAAAAATCTTAGAAGGGTCACGTCAAGGTCATATGCTAAGAATACGACTGCACGTACCTGAAATTCTGAAAACGATTAGGATCCTGTTTAAATAAATTATATATGTTAATTTGAGATCCCGTGGTGTTAAAAGTTTCTTGTAGTTTAACCCAAACAGGTTCACTTGTTAATTCTGATTTAGGTTTCATATTTGATTCAAGAAAGCCGCGCCGCCGTTTCTTTCGATCCGATTTACTCGCCCTCTCTTCAATTATCTTCCTCGTTTCTGAGGTTACTGATACTATCTTGCTCTATCACAATGTGATAGTAAATTTTTAACAAATCGAATCTAATTGTGTACTAAAACGTCACTTCAAATCGAAGAAATTCATTGGCTAGAAATATTGGATATTAGATGATGAGAACCAATGAAATATTCTAAAATCTTCACGGAAAAGCAGATGGGTAGATAGATAGAAACTTTTCAATTTTTCTTTTTTTAGTTAACAATTAGATAAAGATAAAAACATCCTAGAATAAAAAAACTAAAGAGAAAAAACATTCCTTATTGTAACCACGAAGCCTAGCTCCGTTATTGTAACATAAAACAATTGTAATATTGTTATAATGTAATATGATTGGTTCGCCAGTTTCATACGCGCCAAGTTTTAAAAAATATATTAATCGAAGATACATTTTTTACACTGTGTACTTTTTGATGAATATATAATCATTAAATTATTCAAATCGATCATTATTAAAATTATATTGAATATACTTTTCACATTATTTAACCACAAATTACATTTAATGTTATTAATTGTTTAGATAATTAAGCATCAAACTGACTATCGTCGTATGGAACTAAAATAAATTTTGAGTTTTACAAACCTTTGATTCCCTTCTTAATCTTTTGTATTCTAAGGAGAAAACTAAATGGTACACACATCTCAATCGTATATCGAAAATTCTAGACTTGTGATTTTATTGTGATTATTAATTAATCAAATTAAATAAATAGTTTTATTAATATAATATATAATCACGGTGTCTACCTGATTTTATCGAAAGAAAATTGTTTTAATTAAAACGCAGAAATGGTAATGTTGTTATATGATTGTTCGTGAAATCAACTGTGTGTGTTTATATTGTTCATATTTGTATTATTAAAAATATCATTTTTCGTTAAATCATCGCGCGCGTTTAGGTTTTATTTATTTATTTAATTTTCTTTTTGCTTTACTATACTTTGTGTATTATGATATATTTAATATATTTCTAAATATAGTTACAAACTTTTCTTTGTACTTTCAAATTGAAGTATCTAAAGTTATGATATTTATTTGAAAATAATTTCATATAATATTTAATACATTTTTATTAGAATATTTTGTTTTCACTAAGAATTAGATATTTATTTCAGTCACATACAATATTACTCGTGCAGCCAGGCAACCGACCAGAAACAAGAACATTTTCAGATTACGAAAGTGTCAACGAGTGCATGGAAGGTAATCAATTATTTAATATTTATTATTCTTATATATACATAGAATCTATTTGAAAACACAAAATATTTTTGTTATCTATGTTGATATAAAACAATTTTGTTAAAAAAAATTACTCGATTTACCATAGGTAATATTATGAAATATTTAATCGTATATAAGGTCACTTTTTTACAAGACATTGATGTCCTTAATGAAATATTGCGTGTATGTTTAGTTTAAGTTATATATTTAATAAGATCCAAAATTATTGATGATCATTATTTAAAATTTCTTATCTGTATAGGTGTATGTAAAATTTATGAGGAACATTTGAAAAAAAGAAATCCAAATACACCGACAATCACATATGATATTAGCCAGTTATTTGATTTTGTTGATCAACTGACAGACATATCATGTTTGGTATATCAAAAATCTACAAACACTTATGCCCCATATAATAAGGATTGGATTAAAGAAAAAATCTATGTCTTGTTACGTAGAGCTGCTGGTCATAGCGAGTAATGATATAACTATTATAGACGTAAATTCTCAAGTAACTCATAAGATAAATTAATTTTAAATACTATTGTATACTACTGTTTCTATCAATAAATATATAAATAACTATTATTTTCTTATTTTTAAATATTAAGATTATATTGTAAGATCCTGCATAACGTTTAAAGTATTTATATAAATATTATTATTGATGTTTTTGCGAATGCATGTATATATTATTATTGTAATATAATTACTGATTCATAGTAATCTTGAAGAATACTTCGTTCTATCACAATGCATAAACTCTTTGCTTTGTTGAATGATTAATGGGTACTTCCACTAACATAATTTATGATCAGAAGCAAAAAAAGAAATAAAATCCAATCATAGAACGATGATACATTATATATATACACGTTGAATTACAAATGGCGTACTTTATCTAGAATTTCAATAAAATATAATTAATCTTATTGATTTGTTTAATCTCAAATTATAAAAATATATGTAATGATAAAAATCATGTAGATAACCTATGCAAACATATTTGTGTGATTAATTGTAGCTAGAATAAACTTGTGCATATATTGTATATAATATACGTTATTTTGTAATATATATATATATATATAGTGATGATCAAAACTGAACACACATTCATTCCTATGCATTATTATGCATAAATAAATAAATATATATATATACACACAGTATAGTATGCATAATATAACGGGTTAAAATAAAACGAATGTGGTTACACATGCGTACTAAACTTTTATCGTAATGAAACCTTTACTATATTGCAACGAATAATAAGTTAATTTATCAAAAACACATTATTAATTTATTTGACGCTTTATTTTATTATTTTTATACAAAAGTTAATATAGAATGATAAATATATCATTTGTAAAAATAGATATATATA
>NW_014569799.1:48606-136872 GCF_001313835.1 Polistes canadensis
TATATATATATATATATATATATATATATATATATATATATACACACACATATATATGCGTATAAATGTGTGGTGATGTAAGTTGCATACTTTAGAACACGCGCGGTAGGTTACGATAAATACAGTGCAGATTATGATACAATGCATTGAAAGTTGCATGCATGTAATAGATATCACATGTATGCCTATTGCATTAGTCTTCTTTTGTAACTATGCTAGTGCCATTGACGATCAGCTGTCTAAGTTCTGGAATTTAAACATATTGCGTTTGCAAAGCGGAAACCCATTCGGAAATCAAATGTAGTTATATAAGATTACAGTTCAGAGAAATGAATCAGTCTTCTTACAGTGCGTTTACGAAGATCAATTATATATTTCGATAATACACACGTTAATTATTTTCATATATTCTAAAGGGGGGAGTACTTTAAGTATCTTGATAATATTTCTAACGTCGCTGCCTGTCACCGTGTCTTTGTATTATTATTTTTGTTCTATCTTTCTTTTTTTCTTTGCTTTCTTTGTATCGTATCAAATAAAAGTAAATAATTATTTTTGTTTGTGTAATATTAAAAATTAAATTATTAATTTAATAATTATATAAAATATTCATTTTATAAAGTGTTTAAACAATCGTAAGTAACTTAATATTGTATGATTATATTGTACTTGAGTGCTATTATTATCATTTCTCGTTGAAATGCATTGTGCAGTTTAAATGCGACTATTGAATCAGTCATCTATATATATACATTTTTGTATATTTTGTTGTTGTTGAAATAATAGAGGGTTTCAAAAGGCTTACAGCGTTAATAAAGAATGTCCAGTAATCCAATTGCAGTAGATCCATTCAGTGAAGTTGCTTTGGAAATAGATATTTGTGAAGGTATTAAATTGTACTATTGTACAATTATAATGGTAAGCGATAATGCAAGAGTGAAATAATTCAATTTCCTATGATTATTATTATTGAAGGGAATGGAGATGTGGATAACGAACAAAGTACACAAAGTACAAAAGAAGATACTAAAAGTACAATTAATGAACCAACTTATGCCGAACCGCTTACACCTGAAGAAATACGTTGGTTTTACAAAGGCGGAGTCGATAAAAGATGGGTCGAGTTTTGTGGATATGATAGTTTGCGAATAGAAACGGCTTGGCAAGAGAGACAATGTCTTCTTAGTAAAAATGATGGTAAAAGTAATGAATTGCCACCTGCTGAGAAAGTCGTTGTTAGAGGAGGAATGTATGATACGGAAATAGATAATATGAAATGTATCTCTATATATTGGCCAGGTGCTGATTTTTATTTAACAATAATTTCATCATTTATATTTAATACTTATTTCTGTCGAATAATATTTGTAGATAGTCTGTATTTTATATATATATATATATATACATATATACATATATATATATATACACTTTGATTAAAGATTAATATACTTCACGACGAAGATTATTATCGTTGATAATATAACATATGTGGGAACGGCGAAGAGGAAAAAATTTATTTACAAAAAATATCGTAATAATAATGCAGACATTAAAAGTATCTCGGAAGTAAATATTTTACTAGTTTAAATCATTTTTCGTATATCTTATTTTGATCTAAATAATTGAATCGATATATATATATGAGAACAATTAAAAACAGTCTAAACGACATATGAGACTATAAGATAGCGAATAATAAATTTTAATAATCTTAATTTGTATAAGAAGACTGCTAATAATTGACTGCATAGTATCCAGTTTTATGTATCCATAAACATTGAGAATCATGGAATAATTGCGAATAAATGCCAACATTGAGCAGGTGTAAGCATACATATCAATTCAAACAGTGAAATATATCCTTTTCTTATATCCTGTATATTTTTATATGTTATGTATGTTTTATGAAACAATTAAGACCATAATTTATGGATCTCAGTATTCTTCATTTTATGATTTTTTTGCATCATCCTGTTTATTATTATAATTGTTGTATATATAATCTTTCACAATCTGACGAGTATCTAATATTATTTTTATATGATCTTTTTTTCTTCAAGTTTATCATAGCCAATTTCCTTCAACTGATCGAGCAATAGCAACAGTAATAGGAATATCAATTTCTCATATGGAAATTCGCTATAATAATTTAGTTAAATCATTTTTATGCATTTGTACATATACCATGAATGTCAATCTATGTTTATAATTATTGTTACATATTTAGGCTACCTCCTTGTCGTTACCACAATTTTTTTAACACAATACACACTTTTAGAAAAACTGTATTTTCTCTAACTCTTGCTAATATCATTCACATTCTCATTTATTTTACTTCGATATATGATATAATGTATTTTAATTTGATATGAGAAATTAATTATATTACATTTAAATTAATAGGTGAAGAATGGGAAATAATGAGAGGTACGTGGTATTACGATGGTAGTTGGATACCATTGGAAATAGAACATTCTAAAGTCATAGAAGAAGTTCATCTCAAATTGTTTCCAAAACCATCTTCGGAACAGTATAAATCAACACCTGAAACAAATGCCTCTTCTTATTCATATAAAGGTATCAACTATTTTTCATATTAACTTATTTGATGCTTACACTTTTTGTGCTTTATCGGTGACTATAATCACCCATAGATATTTAGCATGAACTTACAATTTTTAAAATGTAAAATAAATGTTACATTACATAAATTGAAATATTGATTAATACATTAATGTTTCAGTATTACATACGGAATGTTTTCCAGAATTTCACGTCGACTGGCATTCAATAGATTATGTTGCATTATACAGTGAATATACAACAAGTAAATTAATGCGTAGCGTTACATCCAAATTGGGCTTGCCTAAAAGTAATTACTTTTTCATTACTATACTCATTAGCATTTTTCAAAATGATAGTACATATATCTTACAGATCTTAAATTTTGAATGGATTAAGTAATTTAATATTACTGATCTTTTCTCTTTTTACAAAAATAATTCTATTATTTTATATTATAGTACTATATAAATATACTTAAATATGCAATGAATATTATAGCCACAGGATATCGAATAAAAAGAGGATATAAAATTCCTGCCATAATGGAAGATAAGCCTCAAGATATTGATCATTTAGTATTTGTTGTTCATGGAATTGGTCAAAAAAGAGATACTGGAAAAATAATACGCAATACGACATCGTAAGATTTTGTATATTTTATTTTGTTATTAAATCTTATGGGTAAAGCTTTAATTTAATTAAAAATATTTCCTTAACACTATCACACATTAAT
The DNA here is from genome assembly GCF_001313835.1 of Polistes canadensis. NCBI lineage: Eukaryota > Metazoa > Arthropoda > Insecta > Hymenoptera > Vespidae > Polistes > Polistes canadensis. The sequence goes on from NW_014569799.1 coordinate 51,908, forward strand.
ATAAATGATTAATTAAATGATTTCTTTTTTAACAGATTTAGAGAATGCATAGAACGATTGAAACAACGGTTCTTTCCACACTCAAATTACAGGGTTGAATTTTTCCCCGTTGAATGGAGATCATCCTTGAAACTTGACGGAGGTAAGCAAGATTATACGCGTTGATGTATTAATTATAGGTTTATAAGTTATAAGAAAGCAATGAGTCATAACGATTATTTATATATTTTTGTATACATATTTCTAGATATAGTTGAAGCTATCACACCATACAGTGTTTTAAGTATTCGTCATCTATTAAATACGTCAGCAATGGATATACTTTATTATACAAGTCCTCTTTATGGTGGAGAAGTAAGAGCTGGATTACAAAAAGAATTGAATAGATTATATTTCATGTTCACTAGCAGACATCCTGACTGGAAAGGCAAAGTTTCAATTTTGGCACATTCGTTGGGCTGCGTCATCGTATATGATATAGTTACAGGATGGATGGGTCCAGACACAAGACCTCCGTCTCCTGATCAAGAAGTATTACTGCAAGGTTTACAATTTCCTGTAAGTAATTTTAGCCATTATCTTATAATGTTTCTACAAAATGCAATACACAAATATTTAATTATGACATTTTCTTATTTATAGATTGAGAACTTATTTTGTCTGGGTTCTCCTTTATCAGTGTTTTTAGCATTACGTACACGTACACCGTCCAATAGATTAGATGTAATGCCTCAAGGTCTCTGCAAAAGATTTTATAATATATTTCACTGGTCTGATCCTGTTGCATATCGTATGGAACCACTTTTGGAAAGAGGATATAGTAAAATTGAGCCAGTTGTTATACCACCGTATGGAGGTGGAGTTGATGAATTACAAATGGAACCCTCGTCAGTAGTTAACGCAGATCAAAATCTATCTCCAACTGGTATGTGTTTATTAAATATTTAAATAATATGTACGTAGAGAGAGGAATATGTAGGATTCGTGAAAAAATTGGGAACCACTGAGCTGATTGGATTTGGAGAATTGATTCTGAGGAGAAAGGAAGTAGTGAAATACGTAATATCTAATTTTTATACATTTTCTTATATTAATAGAGACTGAGGAAAGAGAAGATAGTCCAGTAGACGTGTCCAATCGTAATACAGAAAAAGGATGGAGTCTTTGGGGTTTAGTTAGAGCAGGTTGGAATGTTAAAGAAGGATCATCTTCGCCGACACCTGACTCAAATCCACCAATCCGTCCAGGACAAGGTATTCATTTATAAATTATAATAATTTGAATTCGCCTAATATATTAAAGTATAATGACATTTTGTATATTCATTAGAGCTAACGCAACGTTTGGATTACGTTTTACGAGCAGTTGGATTAGGTAGAAATTATTTATATGCAGTAGTAGCTCATACTAGATATTGGAGTAACGATGATGTGGCTTATTTTGTTCTAACAAGACTATTTCCAACATTAGAAGCATGATGGCAATGTCATTGCTTGAAGATGAATTTAAGCAGATTTTATTAAATTTACTAGTCGATTGCTGGCCTTTTATACCTGATATAAACATTAGGCCTACCACTAAAAAACAATCTGTGATAATGGGAAAAAAACGATACAATAACAATATAAAATCTACATAAAATTCATGAGATTTTATATAATAATTCATGCAGTTCAATATTAATACGGTCAAGATTTTGCAGATCAAATAAATTATATAGGTATGTATGCGTATGTGTACATAAGCGCATGTGTGCGCGCATCATACACATGTTAAATTTGTATATTACTTCATACTGTAAGGAATAATAAGATGTGTGTATGTAAAAGTGATATATGTCTATTATAATAATATTATAATAATATTATTATAATACACGTATATTACTTTTATCTTTAAAAATGCCTGTTTTTATAACTTATCATAAATAAGTTTTATTTGTTGTGTTTAATAAGTATATAGTTTATACTAGATATTTATTTAAGAATTTAATCATAATATACAATTGTTAAGACCAAAAAAAAATACACACACGTACATTAATTGATGATAAAAGATTAATAATGGTAGTAATCTTCCTTTAAAGTTAGCCATTAAAAGTTTACTTTTCATTTTATATCAGTACAATCTCCCACTTTAAGGACAATGATTATTTAATTGGATTATTCAAGTATAATAATATATTCATCTATGTTCTAATACTGAATATAATGAGACGCAATGAAAGAATAAAATGAAAGAAAATTGCTTAATAATTAAAACTATGTAACATCTGTCATACCGATACTCAAATTTTTGAGTAAACAAGAAACGTTATCACTCTCTGTGCACAAATTGTTTTATTTCTTTAAAATTCTTACTCACTGATCATGTTTCTCTATATCATTTAAGATACGTTGCATACGTATGTATACAATTCTAATCATATTCATCTATGATGACTATAAGAAGCTCGAAATACAGTGGGATTTAAAAACGAAATCATATCACAATAAAATTGGGGAAAAGTTAATATATTCAATTGAAATCGAGGTCGTAAACATACCCTCGATGTTTTTATTCGATAGATTGTAATTAACGACTATTTTTACGTTTCATTAACGACTATTCCAAATCATATTTTAAATTTTGTAAAAGCACAGCACAATATCATTGTAATATATTTCCTGTGATGGTATGCATTGTGCGTATGTGTGTATATACACAGTGGCCCACTAATCATGGTACAACCAGGAATAGAACTGACTCTTCTTGAAATAATAAATTGAAATTGTTAAATAACATCTTTTTCTATACGACATTTTTGTTTTTTTTTTTTTTTTTTTTTTTTTTTTTTTTTTTTTTTCAAAAAAACCAAATGTAGATATTAAATGTAATCATACATATACCTAATTTAACTGTCGTTGACCAAAACTTGTTTACAGATAATATTAAATATATAGACAATTTTATTCCATTACCATTTTTTTCATTTATCCTTTTTCTTATTATACATTGAAAGGTTGTTACATATCAACCGACTATTCGTTAATCAATTTGTATGTATTAACATTCGCTACTTAATTATATCTACATTTTTTTCCAACAACGGTTTGGATTAGGTATGCATATATTTCAACAAAACGTATTATAAAAAAAGTTTTATTTCGCAATTTCAATTTATCATTGATACAGATACATATATTATTAATGTTAAATTGATTTATATGTATGCGTATCAATCAAATCTGGTTTGGTTTTCTAATAATGATGTTTTATAGACACATCTTTATATATGGAATCCTTTGTTTTTATATCAATCTCGTATAAGATTATTGTAATTACACTATGAGACAACAATAACAAAATAGTGCATAATAATAGTATTATTAAAATAGAAGAAACAAAAACCAAAAATTTCAAATTTTCCTTGTATTCCAAATGAAGTTCATTCGTTGTACAGACAATTTACTACGATTAAAACGGCTAACGAGTATAATTAGCCAGTTAAAAAAAAATGACCAACGTATAGAAAAACATGCAATTAATTAATTAATTATTTGCATGTGCGTATATCATTGATTTTTTTATTACAGCTTTTTTAATATAATCTTATTCAAAATTATAATAAGTAAATAAATAAAGTTAATCGATTCTATGAAATAATAATAAATAAGATAAATTTAATGTATTGACTGTGCAAGGGAACAGAGTATTCTTTTATAGAATAAAAATTCAAACAATAAAATGTAATCGGTTGGAATCAAAAAAGGAAAAAGAAAAGAACTTTGTTTAATATTTATTATAGCATAATTTGTTACTCGCATTAAAATTGGAAACATTATGTAATGCTATTAATCTTATTCAAATGTTACAACGTTCAAATTTTATCCTTGTAAATACTTATTATAACAATAATAAGTAATTTTTAAACGTAATATATTAACTAATATTGTGTAAAAGAATATACGTGACCAAGATTGAAAAAAAAGAGTTATATTTGGAATATCATATCAAAAGAATTAAATATATATTTATATATATTTTATTCCCTTATGCAGTTACTACAAAAAACAAAAAAAAAAAAGCGAACATGAAAGTATTTACCAGGCATATATGCAATTATGTTAATCTAAACTAAGTTTAAGTTATCAATTTATTTTATGTTTTTATTATTATAATAATATAAATATATTGTAATTGGCTTATATTAATTATATTTTACACATTTAACGTCAGCTTTGCATTACTGTGAGATTCTTTTTATATTCAAACTATGTAAGTATATTTTATGCGTCAATGTGTTCTACTTGTTATTGTTTACTTTTTCTGCATTTGTTTAATTTTTAACGAAACACAGAAGAAGATCTATAAAATATCGGATCAATGGTAAATCTGGAAAAATGTATTTAGAAGTCAATAACTGTTAAGTCATAGACAAGCAATGCAAGTGCCAGCGTTCAATGTGTTTTAAAATTCATTTTCATTTCTTTTTATTTTAGCAAGTAAAAGATACAGATCAATGTTTCATTATTAAATACATACGTTTAGACAATTTATTTTTATCATATTTATGCAGATTCTTTTTAAAAATGATATATTTATTTTACTTAAAAAAAAAAAAACTACAGAATCGTGCATGTATGCATGATAAATAATATTGTGCAATAACTGTTTTCGAATTGAACATTTAATTAAGTACACGCCGTAGTATTATGACAATAAAATGAAGATTATAAAATTACTTTCATATCAATCAATATTCATATAGTCAGGTACGCAGGAACATGCATAATTAATTAGATATTATTAAATACTAACAATATTATTTTATATGATGAATTTTTATTGTAATCGCATCCAACATGTACGATAAAATTGATATATCTCAAAAAGAAATATAATGATAGTAATTTTCAATTACGAAACATAATAACGTGTTCCTACATACTTGTATATTCATGATTACATGTTAATAAAACTAACGGCTATTCTCTTTTCTCCTTTTTAATATGATGCATATATTCTAATAGTTTAATTATATAAGATAGTTTTTCCTACACGATCTATAATTATTGATAATATAATATATGATAGGAAATTTTGTAATACTATGTATTAGCGCTATATCAAAAGGAGTTTAACTTCGTTATGAATTATATGATTCTTTACTTACAATTAGTTTGCCATTAAATAAATAAAGGACTATTTAATAAATATAATATCTTATTACAAAGATGACACACGCGACTAAACATTTGAATAATTTTCTAGAAACCTTGTGCTTCCAATAAAAATACTTTTTCATAAAATTAGATTATATATAATAAATCAACATTGTATTTCATTTAATAATTTATACGTGGTAATAAGAGCTTAATTAAATATCTTTAAAAATATTATGTTATAATTATTAGTTTTATGTGCCATAATTAATAATGTATTCGAATAAGAAAAGTGCTGTGATCTATTATTTTTACTATCTTCGTGTACATTCAATTGTCATTTGAATAAAGACATGTGCTCAATATCGCGCTAGATCGAATGGTAATATTAATTTTTTAACAAAAATGATAATGCATTAATATTATAATATCTAATTTTGATACATTATTAAGTCTGTCGTCAACCAATGTGACCTAAAATATTCTTTGTTCTATTTTAAGGGTAATATAAAAGGAAAATTAAAATAAGTATTTACGCTTTTAAACGAATAATAATGTATTTACTGTAAGCTAATTGGAACAATGTAGTTATAAAAAAAATCTGTTATTTGTAAAAATTGGACAAAAAATGTCGAAAAGGAATAAAGATATCATCAAAGAGTGATGAAATGAGAGAAACATATTAAATGCCATGTATATACATAGTCAATAAGGATAATGAGTAAATTATTTATATATTGTTAGAAAATGTTTAGTTCAATGAAGGATTCCTTTTAAAATATCAAAGAATCAGATTTTAGAGAATAATTTTACAATTGCATTAGAGTATTTAAATGTACCCGCTTTTTTTTGGTCATGCGCCGTACAATTAGAACTTGCTCGGTGATTGTCACACAACTAAAGAAACAAATATAACCTTTGAGTGAAAAAGAATCATTGCGGTTTTCTGATTGCAGAAATTCAAATTTAACACAATACATAAAAATCTTTTCTTAATAATAAATACAAATGGAAGAAACAGAAGAAATGGATTTTAAAAGTGAAAGTGACGAAGAAAGCTCTTCGAGTACGAGTTCATTAATCGTAAGTAAAAAGGAGTTAAAATTGAGAGAAAATGAAGAACAAGAAAATGAAGAACAAGAAAATGAAGAGGATCAAGAAGTAGATAATAAAGATGAGAAAAAGAATGAAGAAAGTTTGAATAGCGATAATGATGATGATGATGATGATGACGACGACGATGACGATGATGATGATGATGATGATGATGATGATGATGATGGTAAAGAAAGTAATGATGATCATATGGATGTCAATGAGGGCGATGGCGATGATGATAATGCCGATGAAGCAGAAATTAAAGCATTGGAGGCTTTGCTGGCAGAAAATCCTTACGATTACAGTAGTCATATTAAGTTGATTAAAAAGTTTGAAATGATGGGTGAACTTGAACGTTTACGTACTGCAAGAGAAAACATGAGTTCAATGTACCCTTTGAGTCCAGAATTATGGCTATCATGGTTACGCGATGAAATTAAATTAGCTGTAAGTAGCGAAGAAAAGGCTGAAGTTGTGAAAATCTGCGAAAGAGCTGTTAAAGATTATCTTTGTAAGTTGTAGTTACGATATCTATATTTGATAATAATTAGAAGGCATAAAACTTATTTGTATGAAAATTTGATTAGGTGTCAAGGTTTGGCTGGAATATTTACAATTCAGTATTGGAAATATGGACAATAAAAAGGATGGAATTCAAAATGTTCGTCAACTTTTTGAATCCGCATTAACATCAGCCGGATTGCATGTCATCAGAGGAGCTATAATATGGGAAGCATTTAGAGAATTTGAAGCAGTATTATTTGCATTGGTAAATTAAAGAAATATGAATTAATTTATGTTGAAATGTTTTTACTGTCAAATTTATTGAATTTTATTTCAAGTAGATTGATCCCGCAAATGTAACTGAAAAGAAGGAACAACTGGACCGTATTGGAAATCTTTTCCGACGCCAATTAGCATGTCCTTTACTAGATATGGAAAAAACATACGAAGAGTATGAAACTTGGAGAGCTGGAGATGGTGCCCAAGCTACTGTAGACGATAATATTGTACTCGCAGGATATGAATGTGCTCTTGAAAAGCTAAATAATCGTCTTCCTTATGAAGAAAAAGTAGTATCTTCCCGAAAAGAAAACGAATTACTTGATGCCTATAAAGAATATTTGTCGTATGAAAAAACAAACGGAGATCCAGGTCGTGTTACAGTTTTATATGAGAGAGCAATTGCTGATCTCAGTCTTGAAGTGCCGCTTTGGCTAGATTATATTAATTATCTTGAGAATAACATTAAGATAGAGTTGGTATTAAGCAAGGTATATGAAAAGGCATCAAGAAATATTCCATGGTGTTCAACTATTTGGCAAAAGTGGATTAGAGCGTACGAGAAATGGGAGAGACCTGTTTCGGACGTTCAAAACTTATTAGAAAAATCTTTCGTTATGGGTTTTTCAGAGGCAAATGATTATCGTGATCTTTGGATGAAATATTTAGAATATTTGCGTCGTAAAATAGATGAAAATGTAGACGAAGAGGATAAACAAATAGATATTCTTCGTAATACATTTAACAGAGCATGCGAACACTTGGCTAAGATATTTGGTTTGGAAGGTGATCCTAATGGAATAATTTTACAATATTGGGCAAGAACAGAAGCTATAACTGCCAATAATATGGAAAAGGCTAGATCTCTTTGGACAGATATATTTTCGCTAGGCCACTCGGGAACTGCTTCTTATTGGTTGGAATATATCTCTTTAGAAAGGTAATTTTTGCTTACATCGATATAAATTATTTAAACAAGATTGCATCAAAGTTTTGAGATCCGTATATATGATTTTGATTTGAAATATAGGTGTTACGGCGACACAAAACATTTGAGAAAATTATATAAAAGAGCATTGACTTCGGTCAAAGATTGGCCTGAAAGTGTGGCTAATTCCTGGTTGAATTTTGAACGCGACGAAGGTAATCTCGAACAAATGGAATTTTGTGAAATGAAAATTAAAGAAAGACTGGGCAAATTAACGGAAGAAAAATCTAAAGCTAAGCAAGCTAGTTTGAAAAAAGAATCATATGTACAACCAAAGAAAGCAATTAGGAGGAAAGCTGAAGATATAAGCAAATGGAAGAATTTAGGAGTTTCTCTAAGCAAAATAGTAAAAGTGGAAGAGAAAAATCAATTTAAATTAAAAGAAAGTTGTCTTAACTTGGACAAAATCTACAGCATGGAAGAAGTTAAGTCAAAAGATCAACCACCACCAGGCTTCAAAGTATCTGAAAATGAAGAAGCCGATACAAATCGTGAAGTAGATGATAAGTTAACCGTATTCATTAGTAATTTGGATTACACAGCAATCGAGGATGAAGTTAGGGAAGCTTTACAACCGGCAGGACCAATAACTTTGGTTAAAATGATTAAAGATTATAAGGGACGTAACAAAGGTTATTGTTACGTTAAATTAAGCAATACTGTACGTTAATAGACGTTCTTATTAAATATACAGGGTGGTAAAAAAACGTGTCCAATATTTTAAGAACTTGTAGTATTTATATAATAATCCTGAAATATTAATTCTTTCGATGTATAAATTAACTTTTATTATTTATGATATCATAAGTGAGTTTTTTTGGTAACATATTGAATGTACATATAGGAAAATTGCTTTTACCATCCTGAATAGAAAAATTTCTATCTATCGCGATCGTCGAACAATCATGAAGTAGTATACATTTTGACAGGAGGCAGTTGAAAAAGCATTGACGTTAGATAGAACGCCCATAAATGGACGTCCCATGTTTGTTTCAAGATGTGATCCTAACAAAAGCACGAGAGGTTCAGGATTTAAATACAATAGCACACTGGAAAAGAATAAACTTTTTGTCAAAGGTACGCATAATAATATATGAAGCTTGACGTTGATTATGTATGATGATAACATTATAATTATCTCGTAGGTCTTCCGGTTACGACGACGACAGAGGATCTTGACAAAATATTTAGTATTTACGGAAAATTAAAAGACGTTCGCTTAGTTACTTATCGCAATGGACATTCCAAAGGATTGGCATACGTTGAATACTTAAACGAAGCTGATGCTGCTAAAGCTCTTCTTGCTACGGACGGTATGAAAATTGATACGAAAGAAATAAACGTAGCTATTAGTCAACCACCTGAACGTAAGAAAGAAGAAGTTTTTCATGGTAAATCGTTGGGTAGTAGTACAGTAAGTAGAACAACGTTTGGGTTACCAAAAACCTTGTTATCTATGGTACCGCGTAATGTTATAATTAATAGTAATAATACTAATAGTACTAATAAGAATTTATCTAAGAACGGAGTACCCCAGCCGAAAAGTAATCAAGATTTTCGTAATATGTTGTTAAATAAAAAATAATCTATCGTATTATATAAAACATTATTTTTAATGATTCCAGTGCTCCGTATCACGTAGTATCCTTCCCTATATCTGAGAAAGTATATATATATATTGTATAATTGTATAAAGCAAATTATATATTATGAATATAGAATTTTGATAAAAAGACGATAATAATAATAACAGAGTATAAAGAAAAGAAATACATTATGATAGTCGACCACGAAATACAATAAATATCTTCAACGTATAAATGAATAATGTGTAATATATACATCATGAAAATACGTAGGAAACATTTGTAAATTATTTTCAACGCTAAAATATTCATGCAACGATCGTTCAATCACGCACACTTACACGCACACGAAAGTGCTTACAAAAAATGACTTAAATACAATTCTAAACGAATTTAATAATGAACAGGAATGAAATAATTGCAGTGCGTATAATTTTTGAAGTAGAAAAATATTTGGATAAATTTTCATATTTTTCTTGAAATGAATTACCGTTGCATATTACATTTGCAATTGTGCATTAGATATGTGACATTTCTTGTGTCTTGGTGGAGCCACGGGTGGATTTCTGTCTGGCGTCAGAAGTCTTCTTTGCAAAAGCCATTTTTTGGCTCTACCAGCGTGGTAATAGTACGTGTAAAGCAGTGCCATAGCAGCCAGCACCACCAAAAGACACGTACCAGCGATGATAATACTGAACAACCAAGAAGGTGCCGATATTGGTATAGAAGTTGGTTCCATAGTTGATGATATGTCCGTAGGTATACTTTCTGTTGGCACTTTTGGAAGATCTGGTAATGATACAGTTTCATTGTCACCAATAGCGATATCAGCACATGCACGAAATTCTTCTTGTGGTCCACATCCTACAGCTCCTAACGAACAAACACGCGCATAGAGATACGATAAATTGTCTTTTTGTTATTTCTTGCAATCTCGTCATGCAATTATACGTGCTAAGAAGTTTAATGAGTATTGCTGAAATAACAGTAATATGCAAAAATGTCGTAACGAATAAAACTATCCAATTGTTATTCTACTTTCTATAATGATATTTCAAAATCAACTCTTAATAATTATGCTAAACAATTATAGATGGTAATGATACATATTAATATAGAAAGTATTTACATATCTCGTTATTGCTAGATTTATTCAATTGGGAATGTTTGTATTTATTATTTTGTAATTTTACTAAAATAATACCTGTCCCATTTCCGCAATCGCCCCAATTATTGCCAGCTATATATCTCCATTGAAAAACGCATTGTCTACAAGTCAATCCTTCGGGTAATTTATAAAATCCTTCGAAGACCTTGTTACCAGGGCCTGGATAATATTTTGCAGTTCCATTTTTTCCAACTAGAAGATATTTGTCCAAACATTCCTGAGTGACTTCCTTGTCACGGTAAATCATCGGACACGTGCGAAATTCAAAATAGCCATAATGATTTGCTGTTAACTCGACGCGAACCGGTATAACGGAACCAGTTCGATATCTTCGAACGATCACCCCGTTCCCATACTTCCCACCAGTTTCGTGCAAACGTGGCTGTGATCAAAATAATCAAAAAGAAAATTAACAATATTTTTGATTCGTTTTATAATGAATGGGACCATCGTAATCATTTTATTAGTGCAGAAATTGTAGAAATGTATTTTTGTCGCGCACGATTATTCCATCACAACAATTTGTTCGGAAAAAAAAAAAAAAAAAATAAAATGAGAAAATGCAGAATAAAAACGTACGGTAGTGGAATCCCAAGGGTCTCCGCAAATTCCACATTTTCCTTTATTTCGTTGCCACTGTCTAGTGAAACCACCGCAATAGCATTCGTGATCATTATAATCATGCGGAGTGTCGAAACCATATCTCCACATAGATGCTCTTGAAGGTGGTTCTATCAGTCTTCCATGAGATGATACTCGTTTGACGAGTAACGCAACAAGACAAATCAATGCAAAAATCACGAAGCGCATCTTTTAAATGAGAAGTGGCCTCTATAAAAAAAAGAAACATACCGATTGACAAGCTTAACTATAAGTAGATTTATTTTTCTATTTAATTTTCTTATTATAACTTTCGATGTTATAGGCAGCGAGTTAGTTATAAAAAGAATGAACGGAGAATTGTGCAGAGACCGGTTATCGTATGAACAGTGTACATACGTCTGTATATATGTATATATCAGTTTATCTTGAACAATGAGAAAAAGTAAAAGTGCTTGGTAACGAAGTAAAACATTGTTAGAAAATATATTGCTTATTAAACAAATATTTAATATCGAATGCATTTTTTGTTCTCTTATGCGCAAATGAAATTTTGTTAAAGTTTTAAGAATTCTACTATCTTCGTCATGATAGTAATATTTGTTTGCGTTGTTCTTACCAAATGATATAAAATGTTCAATATAAGATAGCACATTTATTTAATTCAAGGTACACACTGTTGTATTATTTACAGATATGGTTATTCCATAAGAATTTGATTTCAATAAGTATTCGAAAAATTACATGAATCTTCACTTTGAAAGATGAAGTATTCCAGTGATTCTGGATTTATTTAAAAGTTAGTAAATATTCCACTGGATCACTAATACACTGGACACATGAAAGATATTGAATCACTGTTTAAATAGAAAAAAGATAGATAGAGGAGAACGTACCGTCTGTATGATAGAATCGAGGGCCCTGTTTTCTCGCGACACTGTCCTCCTCCTCGCATCGGCGAACGGTGAATCAGAGCCACTGAGATCCCACTCGAAACGAAACAGGAAACCGGTCGGTCGGTCGGTCGATGACTGAACTTCAAAGTTTGCTATTCGAACTCTCTTTCGAGCTGCGGCACATTAAGAGTAGGTCATTAGAACGAGGCGTTCGCTCGTATTCGTGGCATACTCGGTGGTATCACACCACGAAGCACGTTCCACACGGAGACATCGATGCTTGCAAATACGACGAGTTGCGCTTCTATGTCGCGACCGAAAATCCTTTTTTCCTAAGAGCGTAGACAACCTAATTATCAATTACCTCTAAACATCTTGCGTACAAGTATTTTTTCATAAGACCAATAGAATATTTAGATAAAATCATTCACAGTCTAACACTCGGTATGTAGATTTTCAATGCGATCTTGAATGCGATCTTGAATGCAATCTTGAATGCAAGGTGAAGGAATACATTTCATAATAAGCTTGCGTTACGTATCTCTTTCTGGAAGACAAATAATAATGCATAGTGAACAATATTCAGTAGTTATTGTTACCTCATAGAAAAGGAACATCTAAATAGAGATATTATTTTTGCTTTAGAGAATATATTTTCAAACGATTATATACTCTTTCCCATAACGGTGAACGGGAAATTATGCGGAAAGTAGCCCCGGTTGTTATGACGGCTGAGGTGTAAAATTGTCGGAACGAAATGGAAATGGTGTTCTAAAACGCTTACGCTTTCTGATTGGCATTCGTTTAACATCTTTAACGGATGAACGTTCGCTTGATTTCATCGATAATAGATTTAAAGAGATTCTGGTCTCAGTCTGTTAACTAAGAACTTCCTTGCTTTCTCCGTTTGCTTCAACGTTTCGCGATAACTCACTCAGGGAGAAAATTGTTAGAACGATGAAAAAAAGAAAAAAAAAAAAAAAAGAAAAAAAAAAAAAGAATGAATAAATAATAAATTAGGCTATATTAACTAAAGTTATTCGTGCGATTCTTCTTTCCAATCGATACCGAATGCATTCATGCATTTTAAACGAACGAAAATTCTCAACTTTCAATCGCATGGAAACATTTGTATTCCATAGGATACAAAAATATATGTACGTATAATCATATATTTTGGAATGATATTTTTACTTGTGTCTGTCTCCTCCAGAGACAAATTCAACCGGAGTGAATCATCAACCGGATGATGATCGCTTTTACACGATGATAATAAGATGTACGAGAATCGCATTTAATTCGTAAAGTGTACAAGAATATTTATTTGATTTCATTTATAATTAAAAATTGTACAAATTGTTTTCGAAACGAAAGAAATGTTTTATGGTAAAAGTCTAAAGAAAGTTCCGTGACCTCGAACGCGTTTAAAGTTCATACTTCTATTCACGGACATTCCAACCGGTTTTTTACTGGATCTAACATTAACGAGGGAGACGTTTACTTTATATATCTACGTAAATTTTCAATAATTTATAACAGGCGCGAATACATACGCTTATTATATTTTGCATATTCATGTTCGGGATAATTTTACAAGCATTGAATACGCAGGTTCGTTTCACTACGGAGAGATAACAATTTATTTTATAATATGAATATATAATAAATATCTAAAAAGATACAGGTTTTGTTGTTGTTGTATTGAGGATTTGTGTATATATATATTTATATATATATATATATATATATAAATTTGTGAACAATCGCGCGCGCGCGCGTACATTACAATAATCAATAATCGTATAAATAGAATAACTTAATATTTGTACATTTAATCACACAAATATGATTCTTATTGAATTATAAACATTAAGAAATAGTATACAAATAGAAATTAATTGAATCGATTAATTTTATAGAAACGATAAAATTTAAGCATAAAACTAAAAATGTTTAATACGTCGTCATTTCATTATTTAATATATCGTAGACTGAATAATCCAAAATGGATAAATGTTATTATAAGCTTTGCTTGTATATATATATAAGAACATATATAAATAAATATCGCATTATATAGATAATAACAAGTTACAGTTAAATATAAAACATGCAGCGAAATATTCTAACAATATTAACAGTTGTAAGAGTATAAATAATTATTGAAGGACGATGCATAAGAAGCATATATATTTGATTATGCACTGACCACATATTATTGGTCGAGAAAAGAAGAATACCACCAATGGCTAATTATTGTGGTATTTGCGTTGAATATATCATAGGAAGGATAATAAGATGCAATCCTTCGATAAAGTAAAAATTGATGCGTTTGCTTTAGAATACCAGGCGTATTAATATAATATACTTACAATATTTAATTACATAGAATAAGTCTTGAATATGATATGTTCTATTGCCTATCTATGACAAAGAATAGAATTAGATTTATGCATCTATTCTTTGTAAAGGAAAAATTACTTTACTAATTGACCAAAGTTTTGGCACGTTATAAATGTGTTCCAGACCATTTTTCTCTTAATTTATATACGGTAATTGAATAATGTTACAATGATTAATTTCAATTTTTCATGGTTGATAATATTAACCTTTTAGTTACTGCGGGACTTTCTATAACAATGTATCTCTATGTTCTCTAATGTTCTTCTCTATGCCAATATCCATGAAAACGACTATAGCGATTCATACTTCAAAAGGATGATATCTACGAAAGTTACTATAGTGGTGTTGTGCAGTGCTTAAAAAGTTAATAGAAAAATTGATTTTATAGTCTTTTGTTTTTTTTTTTATTCTACTTTGCAGTAACAATAAGTATTTTTATCATTCTAATTGTGTGATATAAAACAATCGTCAAGATTTCATAGATTCTAAGTATTATCAATTTCTAATTTCCAAAATTAATGAATATATTGATATTTATATTGACTTATAGGAGTTTTCACATAAAGTACGAAGTAGATTTATTAAGACGTTGTTACTTTAATTAGAAAGGATATTTTTTAATTGATTTAATTCAATTTCTAATTAAAGAAAATAGTTTGCAATAATGATAGTAACAATAATAATGAAATATATAATAAATCTCGATTGAAAACATTTTCTCTAGGATATAATATATAATCTAACGATGGAATACTAAAAAGTACTGTATCATCATATTGATTATATCAATAAATAACATGCGTATATACCTTATACAATAAATATAGTGTACATACATAGTGTATATAATAATACAGATTTCACGTTATATAACATAGTACACGTACTTGGATAAATGCGCAACTATGTTGGTAAGGCAATGTTATTTCTCTCACGATTTAGTACAAAAACTCTCTTATTTTTTTCTTTTCTCGTTGCGAGTCGTACTTTTATCCTATTGTTTCAAACTCATTCTCAATGCACATTTCTTAAGGAATTGAAAGAGGAAGTATTATTGAATATAATGAATAATCTATAGTTTAGTTAATATTATCTAGATAAAGATAGTATAGAATGGTGTTATCAAAGTGAATATTTAATCAGTGCATTTCTTATAAGTTCTTGAGAAATATAAATACATAGGGTGTTCTTCTTCGTTTTATGCATAGAAAGTAATATGTTATTTTTTTTTTTTTTTGACATACTAGTAATTGTTAACATATTTATTATGTCAAAAGAAATGAGAATTATGATTAATATTTTATTAAAGACCTTTCAAAGTTGAATGCGCGAGCATATAGATTGGCCCCGGTGCCATTAATTTATGACACATATTTCATCATTTATTTGTCAGTAAAACACTTGATCCCATCTTATTCGTAAAACAATTATTGAGATTTAAGTAGAAGATTCAAAAAGAAGTTTGTTCGACTTGTTAGATTAAGAAATTTCTATATTTTTTTATATTTCGTATTTTCATTATTCATTATAGGAAACGTTGAGAATAAAAGTGATATGTAGATAGACAAATTGAAAATGATAAGAAATGTAACGTTTGGATTTAACACAAATAAAAGTAATTCATGTCACTTTTATTCTTCTAATCATGAATATGTTGACTTAGATTTTTCAACGAATGGATTACTCATTGATATAATAATACTTTATATATTACAAAGCTGTAATATATGAACGAATATAAGAAATTCTGAAATTCAATCCTATGTTAAGTAAGACAACTTGAAAAATGCATAACATAGAATCTAATAGAAATAATAAATAAACAATAATTGTTTAAGAATGTTTCTTTCTTATTTTAACTGAGGCGTCTTTTGTCCTACTAATTTATTACGAAGTAAATTGAAATTACCGTGCACTTGAGTTAGTTGAGCCTTAAGCGAATCGGAAAGTTGTTTTTGCAACTGTTGAACCTCTGAAATTTCTTGGCGAAGGTTTTGATAATCTTTAGTAACTTGATGGACAGAGCGTAACAAGCGAACTACTGATATCTGTTAAAAATTAAAATAATTTAAATAACTCATAACCCATTGAGGAGAATATTATTCAAAGTTTTGTAGAATAAAATACCTCGTTATCTGGATCTTCAAATTCTTTCTCAAAAGCATCTATTTGCCAAGCAATCATATCTAATTTTCCATCAGCCTTTTGAACCTAAAGTTATGAATGAAAAATAATATTAAACTTTGACATTTACGTAAGGATAAGTTATAAATTTAAACATTTTATTAAAGATTAAACTTACGCTTTGTTCAAGATGTACGATGGCAGACTCCATGTTTTCTTTTCAAAATAAGAATATCTTTATCAAAAGGGAAGGTGTAATTAATGAAAGATACGCACAAAAGACCACTGCCTTACCGCTTCAAAATCGATTATACCTATTTCAAGAATTTTGAATAGGGCATAAAAAACGGTTATAATAATCGATTCGATGCACTTACTGAAGATGGCAGAATAATGCACATATGCACACATGCAAGCACAGAAAAGTTGGCATAGAACCTCAACAGCAGACAAAAATTAATAAGTACTCTTAATTGTTCACTAACTGCACATTTAAAATCTATAATTGCACACTTTATTAATTAATTATTTAATTAGTTATTAATAATTGAAAATACAAAAATCATCATTTTGCTCATTTCTAAGCAAAGCAACGAAATTTTCTATTGTTTTTTGTTTTCAATCAACTGCTCATTTTTTGTTTCTCCGGCTCCTCAACTATATTTTATTAGATATTTTTTATTTATCGTTAATTAGTTGAAAATAATATTTATGCAGAACCACAAATTCAAGGCGCAAGCGCACTTAAAAGAAACATGAAAGTAAAGTTGGTACACCTGGAGGGGACATAATTAAGGTTGATTTTCAAAGTAACAATATTCAATTGAATTCAATTGAATTAAATACGAAACAAGAAAAAAGAAATTACTGCAATATATACCGAACGTTATTTAAGCTTCAAAATGTAATATTACGAAAATTTTAATATWTTTGACTCTAACTAACACATATGGATCTTTTGTATGATACATGCAACACACATGGTATCAAATTTATCAACGGATAATATATCGACTGTACCGTCGGTAAGTTGGGTCGAATCGATATATTTGATACAACGAAAAATGCGGGAATTTTCAAATCGCACTATTCAAACAACGTCATTCGCCATATCAATAAGAAAATGATTTCAAAGTATAAATTAATATAATCACTACTCATGAAATATAATTTCGATTGAAATAACAATACCGTTAGATAGATTTGTATTTCAACGAAATATCGAAAATTATTCTTGGAGTTGGAGATTTTATTTTAACGCATGCGTAAAACTAGGATTAATCGAATGGAGGCGCGGTTGTCACCGATCAATCTCGAGAAGAGAACTGCTCGGATGTTTGCATGTGCGCAGTTTGCTGCTAGTTGAAGGACTTCGTTTGGCTCTTCGGCTTGTACGTGTACCCCTTTGTATAATCGTTATTCGAATTGAAAAATTGGTGCATTTAGTGACATTGATCGTTGCGTTTGGCACATGACGACGTAAATTTTATCTAAGATTTAATCTTAATAATTTACGAAAGTAACGAGATAATAAAAAGGGAATAGAAACATGACTATCATCACGAAAGCTATCAGTGAGAAGAAGGCGTCGGACAAAAAGGAGCAGCCATTGTTTGTAGAAGAAACTGCTGCGGTTAGCACGTTTATCGTTGACATTCGATAACAATATCGTTTGCATGACTACAATTCATTTTGATTCATTTTATTTATTTTTCCTCTCTTTTTTTCTTTTCTTTTTTTCTTCTTCTATATCCCATATTATTTTAAATTATCTTAAATAATTCAATCGAATTTTTTTTTTAATGCATATATATATATATATATATATATATGTATGCATGCATATATAAATAGTATATATATATATATATAATAATGTACATACATTATTATTATCATCACAATTGATAAAAGTCTTATCTTAAAATATGTATACATGTATTATTGCAGTTAAACACGTATATATTTGTATTTGATACTAATTAATTATACTTAGTAAAATAATACATGTATTTTTGATTATATACAGGATTCTTCAAAAACCGATTTGGAAGCACAAACCCAAAAACCTAACGTTGGTAGACATTACTTTGTTGCGCGCAGAAATATCCATAGAATTCATGTGACTGCTACGTTCTCATTGTTCCTTATTGCATTGATGATATTAATAATCGGTGTAATAGGGGGTCTTTATATATACATACAATATGCCAGAGCACAAATACATAGATTCCGTACTGGATGGTATAGCATTCCCTATGATAAAACGCCGTACAGCGGTGATAGTATGCATCAGGCTATCATCGCTGATTCTAATTTGTTCAAGAATTTTGCTAGAGGTCCTGAACCAGAGGAAATGGATCTTGAAAATAATGTAGACAATAATAAGAGTTTTATTAAGGAACGTTTTGAAATTGATCTTGAAAATGAACATTACGAAAAGATTGATGTGCCAGATTTTCGTGGCGGTCGTCAAGGACGTTTTATACATGATTTTAACATTGTAAGAAATCTACTAATTCTCTCTCTCTCTGTTTTTTCTTCTTCTAAATATAATTCATTTCTTTTCTCATAGTATTTATTTTCAGAATAAAACCGGAATTATAGATATCGATGGTCAATGTTGTTTCGTTATGCCGTTGAATCGTCAACGAGTTTTGCCACCGCATAATCTTTATGATCTTCTTAGAAAAATGTTTAATGGTAATACGATTGTATTACAAGATCATATGAGCTGTTGACAAGTTCGAAGCGATTAACTCTACTATTAGAATTTTGGAAAATTCTATTATTTAACTATTTTTTCTATTTATTAGGTTACTACGAAGTGGATACAGATATTGTACGTGAAACTATGAAAGTTGTTATTCCGCCTATTACTGATATGTCTACTGTCGGAACATACATTGCTCGTGAATGCCAAGATTTGCCAACGTATATGCTGAGAAAAGTTAATCCTACTGGTGAGAGTGGATACAGACTTTGAATGAATCAAATTTATTATCTGATATAACAATTTGTGTGATACAGCTAAATATTCATAAATTTCAGTTGTTAAGAGGAGCGCATCGAGCGGTATTTTTGCACAATTTGCTGGGAAAGATATCGTAGAAATTGATATTTTGAATTTGAACGAATTCCATAAGTAAAAAGAAGGAATTTACATTTTTTAGGCAATTAAGATTCAGTAGATTGATGTAAAAAAAAAAAAAAAAGAAAAAAAACAATGAGAAAAATAACAGGTTACGTAATACCCAGAAAACATAGGTGACTATAGCGATTTCTTTTATCGATATAATTTTTATTGTACAACTCCTAGCTTTGAATAATTTTGCTTTACGTTACTTGTAATTTATTCATTCAAATATAAATCAAACGATATATTAATAATTTTCAGATGTAAGTCTACTTTTCAACACCATTATGTCTTTCCACAACATTTATCTACTTAATCCTGGATAGCAGTTGTCATCATTTATTATATATATTCGCATTAATATCTAATGCGAGTGATTAAACATTGTGCAATAACCGGTTAATCTTAGATGTGCAATAGAATTCGAACAAAATAAATAGGCTACATTCTTTTTATAAGCTTCTTTATTTAATATATTTAACGATTATATTATTAATTGGATTTTCATTGGAATCGTTA
This sequence comes from Polistes canadensis, assembly GCF_001313835.1. Classification (NCBI taxonomy): domain Eukaryota; kingdom Metazoa; phylum Arthropoda; class Insecta; order Hymenoptera; family Vespidae; genus Polistes; species Polistes canadensis. The sequence continues at coordinate 72,353 of NW_014569799.1, forward strand.
AGAATAATAAATATTTCATTTATACTACGTTTCTCTCTCTCTCTCTTTCTCTCTCTCTCTCTCTCTCTCTCTCTCTCTCTCTCTCTCTCTCTCTCTATACAATGTGATTAAGTTATTAATTAAATCTTGTAAGAAGGATGTGTCTATTATATATTTTAATTAAATATCAGATAATAGGGATATTATTATATTACATTATCGCGCGTATTATTACATTTTCTCTTCTTATTAAAAAAAGATTATATAAACAATGATTACATATATAATATCTTTTCGTATATCAAAGAAACACAAACTGCATTCTCTTATTTTAGATAAATACATATCAAATTTGACGACGATCGGATAGAAGGGATAAATTTTTCTTCATTGAAATTGCTTTACAACGTGAGGTAAATAAAATAACAGAGTCCAATCGATAATTCATTTCTTTGGATTAGAAAAAACAAACTTTTACATCGAATATATTACTTACTGTTCTGTTTGTTTTTGTTTTATTTATAGGACTGTTTTCAAGCGATACTGAATTTTTATTAGATCAAATTTCAATCGCTATAATTTAAATTCTACATTTCTTCTATTATTAGCAGAAAAACTTACATTAAAAATGAAAAATATATATATAAACAAAAAAACAAATGAAAATCCAAATAAAAAATGTAGAAAAATGAACGTATTGCATTCCGTGCATTTAATATTCTGGTATATATAGTAGAAATACGTGTGTATCTTTGATATTTAAGTTACATATCTAAAACTGTTTGGCTATACATATATATATATATATATATATANAATGAAACTTCTAGCATCCTCCCATCATTAAATTACGATGAAAGAAGCTTTCAATTATAAATATCATGTGAATATATATATATATAATATGATTAAGGAAAAAATGTTTCTATACATAGTAAAGAATATTTAGAAAATCATGAACGATGATGATCATTTTTAAAAGCAACACAACGGCTTTGATATGCAACGTTAGCTCTAAATAAAAAGTTGCTGAAAATAATAAAGAAAGAAAGAGAGAATGAAATATTTAGAAACTTACTTTATGAGAACGTATATATCTTACTGCATGTGGTAGTAAGATAGTGTATATTATATATTAATCATTTGTAGAATTAGATGGAAAAAATATGAGATAACACGATTGCAGTATTTTAGTTTTTTATTATAAAATGTTCATTTTCAAATCTAAAATTGTATGTGAAATATAATTGTTTAAAATCTGTCAGGCTTAGAAACTTTATCTTCCAAATATATATTATACGCATTTAAATTTTTTGAAGATAAATTCTCTCTAGGATTTGAAATATTATTATTATATATATATATATAATGTACATTATATACGTAAAGTTCTTCTATATTATTATATCATTTCAATGCGTTGTTAAGTTATATATTTTATTGTTATTAGTTATATTATTCGATAATAAGTATATAAAATTTGTAAAATTGTATGCAAAATATATATTGTAAGATCATACAAAAATAAAAAGTATACATACAGGGTGTCCCAGTTGTGTTTTGCTCAATTTTAGCAATATATTCTATGAGGAGAAATAAGGAAACCTATAGATTTTCAATATAAATGTTAATTTATATTAGATAATTGGACGCATAATAAAAAATTATAATTGTAAGTTAAGACAAACTTTTAATCGCAAAGAGAGAAAAGACTTTTAATAAAATAAGAAAAGTCATTATTACAAAATGTGCAATGCAGATAATTGATATATATCACTGTAATATGATGAAAACGACACTTTGATTTATTTACAAGATATAAAATATAAAATTTTTAAATTTCATAGATATCAAGTAGAATTAGAATGTGTCATATCGACTAATGCTTTTTGCCTAAGCGTATAAAGTTTTTTAACCCATTTATCAAAGCGAGCTTCTTGATCGTGCATAATCTGAAAGTAAAAAGAAATTAAAAATAAAATAATAATTTATAAATAACATCATTTATATCAATGGACTGTGTAGAATAATATTATATTTTCTTACCGAAGGATGAAATATACTTTCTGGTATAGTGCTTATATCTGTTACAGTTGGAATTTGAATAGTATCAGCGCTAATATCGATGACAATGTTTTTAAATTTGCTTTCTTTCGTATGAGAAGATGAAGAAGTAAATTGTTTAGGCATAAATCCTTCAGAATTAATTTCTTCTAATACGCTTTCCTTGATACGTGGTTCAATTAAAAAGTCATCTAAATAGAGAGAAAGAGAGATAGAAAGAGATATTTGTAGAAGATAAGTGTTAATATGTTGAATCTTTAGAATATTTCTTTTATCAACACGATATGAGATCATAAATCCAGTTGTCTCAATGAGACAACTAAAATGATACCTTTGGTAATGGGATTATTAGATTTGTCAATAATAGGTTTAACGGTAGACTGCGAACTGCTGGAACGACTTCTAGATTTATCTCTAGAATTAGATCTCATTTTTCTTTTGCTACGATCAGAAGAATGGGATCTACGTGTACGTGAACGATAGCGACGCTTATCTCTATCACCCGAATTGCTTCTGGCACTCTTGTAACTCTTGGAGCTTCTATCTCTGCCTCTACTTCTGGAGTGCGAACGATGTCTCCGTTTTGATTTTGAATGTTTAGATGATCTCTTACGATACGGAGATGATTCGCTTGTATCCGAACTGGTGGATCTAAAGTATAAAATTGATAATAATTATTCATTATTTTATATCAATCTAATATCTTGAATATATAGTTTGTGTATTTATTTATATATTATTATATAATTTGATATAATAGTAACAAACCTAGATTTTCTGCTGTGTTTTCTTTTGTATCTGTTGCTATAATCTGAATCTGAATCACTCGAATATCTTGCCATAATTGTTAAGTACTAGAAACAAAATTTTACTTAAAATCTTGTCTATAATTAATTATTCGTAATTATTCGTTTGAGTTATATCAATTATGAAACTGCTGAACACGTTTGTTTTGGGCATTGTCAACAAGATGATATTAAATGAAGTCTATTGTTATACTAAGGTGCTATTCGATCACATGTGTTGTCTAGATAATTTTCGTTTTAATACAAGTCAATTTGTTAGGATAAATTGTTTAAACAGATTGTGACGTCTTAAAACGTTTCCTCGAACGTGAATTAAATGATTATACGTTATTATAGTATAACAGAAACTATGTACTCGAACTGTATGAACGACCGTCGGTAAAGACAATTCCTATGTAATCAACTCGGATGGTAATTATTGTTTTGCTCTATCGGTAAAAAAGTTTTTTTTTTTAAAATATAACGAGCATTCACGCCATCTTCAGAACTTAAGATAAACTAATAAAAAGCGCGATGATTTTTGAATAAATACACAAATGTTGAATCGAAAAATACAAAAGGAACATTTTGTTGTTGTTTTATTAATTGAAAATAAAATAATAAGGATTTATTTGTCAAGTAGGTAACTGTGTTAATCGACATTTATTGCGATAAAGTGTCGGAGATGTTTCGATTTGATATCGGAAGGTAGCATAAATACTTGGAAAAGAAATGAAAAGAAAAAGAAGAGTAACGAGACGTGTTGTGTGTATATATACTTTGAAATGTTGCGGCGAATATACATCGCGATGTAAATACAAATATGCTCTCAAGTATAAAATACTTGAGTGACAGTTACATTAGCATCAACCATATCGTATAATGTTGCTCTTGCTTTAAGAGTTAGCATGCAGCACCCAGCCTCGGTTTGATCTGTTTGCACGTGCTTCCTTGATAATATCGATAGAAAAGCTGTTAGGTAAGTTGTCTCATGCCCAATAAAAAGGACCACGTATGCCAGGCAAGTGCAATCGTTGTATCAAAATGTAAATTAGTTTTTCGCGTTTGACGTTTTCTACGACGCACAACGGAAGAATATTATTAATTAATCATCTTAAACGATACGAGAATAGGAATGTTCCCTTACCTATTGCCGTTCGAAAATGAAACAAAAGTAATTTGAGTTTTGAACTGACTAGCCGAAAGAAAGAAAGAAAGAAAGGAAGGAAGGAAGGAAGGGAGGAAGGAAAGAAGAAAAATATAATTAACGAGTAATATATTAGGGTTGGGGGGGGGGGGCTAGGACAAATAATGAAATAAATCAGAAAAAGATGAGTCGCTTCGTTTAATCGAAATCAATAATATCTCGTTTATTACTTTGAAAAATTATATGGCTTCGATATGGTGAGGCTTTTTATTTTAATTTAATTTAATTTAATTTAATTTAATTTAATTTAATTTAATTTAATTTATTTTAATTTTAGTTTATAGTTTATTTGATCGCGAATAGGAGCGAGAGAAGCTAGAAAGATTCTGCGTGCGAGGTAACTCTACCCATTGTTTCACGATATTTAATTAATATTATCGTCTCTCTCTCTCTCTCTCTCTCTTTTTGTTTTCCATTTGATCTCTTCCTTCCTCCTTCCAATCCTTCGATTCTAAGCGTAACGATAGGAAAGCGTATATTTTCCCGGCGGAAGAGGAAAAGAAGAAGAAGAATTCATTGATTTGTATATGGAAGATTTATACGCGGTGTTCCATAAGTCACATTATCGAAATATCATATTCGATTGTATCGGAAAACCAAATGCTTAGCTTTCTCCTTTTTCGGTAAAGTAAAAGCTAGTGGGACACCCTGTACATCGTATAAATAATATCATCGAAAATAACTTTTGTTCTTTTTATTAATAATCGGAGAGAAATGTATGGTAAGAATGAATTAACGATTTATGGTTGTTCCTAAAAAAATAGCGATCTCTCGGTCAATCATTGTCACTGACTATTTTTCTTCCTCCTTTCCTTCTCTCTTTCTCTCTCTCTCTCTCTCTCTCTCTCTCTCTCTCTCTCTCTTTCCTTTTTTATTTATAATATTTCTTTATATTTTTATAATTGTTTGCCATTTTCTTACATAGAGATTTCAGTCTATGAAAAATAAAATACAGCAAATGTTATCATTATTACAATTATTATTATTATTATAATTAATATCATTATTATTATACAAGTGGCAGTGTGAAACGCCATAACCCGGTTGGGTTACCCTAACTTAAAAAAGAAAAGATACTAGGATATCAAAGAGATTATTTTTTAAATGCTGATTTATGTGTGTGTGTGTGTGTGTGTGTGTGTGTGTCGTTAATTTGAATGAAAAATTATTCCTCTTCATTTTTCAATTGAAATCAATGTAATGTGCATCGATGATGATGACGACGACGATGATGACGATGACGATAACGATAACGATGACGATGATTGATTGATTGATGACAATTGAAAAGAATTATATTTATATCTATATCGTATTATATTTTTCTCTTTTTTCAAAATGGAGGAATATCAGTAATACTGGTCGACATTTTGTTTTCTCTTCTCTCTCTCTCTCTCTCTCTCTCTCTCTCTCTCTCTCCCTCTCTCTTTTCCTCTGTCTCATTTATTCGAATCATGTGGAATTCGTGCAATGTAATTAATTTACTCACACTTGTACACGTATTTCGTAAAATGAATAATGTTGTTAATTTGTACAAAAGTGACCCAATTTTCATCAAAGTTCCTGGAAGCGAATGAAAGAAAGGGAGAGAGATCATGTCAATGTAATTAAGTCCACTCGTTCCTCTTGTTCTAGCCAATCAGAAACGTGATAAATAATACATGTAGATAAAAAAAAAGAAGAAGAAGAAGAGTCTTTCGATTAATATAACGATTTCAATGAACTATTACAAGAAATTTCATTTTTGGGCTTAAATTTTGTACGAGAGATATTTTTATTATTATTATTATTATTATTATTATTATTATTTCTAATTAATATTATAATTATAATGATATTTTTGTTTATTACGCGACCTCTCTGGGTAGTATCGAATAACTACAATGAGAAGAAGGTGTTTATAGAGAAGTGCCTCGAACCCCGTCAAAGGGAGAGTAAAAAGACGAATTGTATTTTATTATTATTATTATTATTATTATTATTATATTTTATTTTATTATTATTTATTATTAAAAATTAATAAACTAAAATTAAATAGTTAAGCGATTATGTGTTTAATACTAATTGGAAGGAACCATGACGGACACACACAGCGTGCTTAGGCGACAAATATATAGTATATATATATATATATATATTTCGTTGTTATTTTTATTCTTTTTCACGAATATTTGTCATAGCAATCAGACGCAATGAATTGTTGTTTGGATGCAACACTGTAACACTGCGATCCACCGTTAACATGGATAAGAGAGAGGATGATGAAATGTAAAATACTTGTGGAAGCATGATCGATGATGGTATAACAGTATTATTTATGCAGTTGTTTTACAATAAATAAGTCTTTAATAAATATCCTATTTTTAGATCGAACAATTCGTTTTTACGACTCATGTTTGAAAGATCTAGAAGACGATCGGAGGATCTAGGAATTTTAGGCGTTCAAACGCGTTTTCTCTTTCTTTCGTCTTCTTTTTCTTTTTATATTTCTCTCTCTCTCTCTCTCTCTCTATCTCTCTTTTTCTATTTTTTTTTTTGTCTTTTTTTATTTTCGTTTCAAAGTTTAATTCTCAGCAGTTCTACTACAGTAGCGTTTGAGAAATTCTGATTAACTGTTCTTTCACAAAGCGACTAATTTACTAGCTTTGAAAAATACATCGAGGATATCTATGACATATATCCGAACGACGATTTCTCTCTCTCTCTCTCTCTCTCTCTCTCTCTCTCTCTCTCTCCTCTCCTCTCCTCTCCTATTCTCTTATTTTCGTCCATCTAGGAGAAATATTCTCGATATGCCGACGACATTCTTTTCGTTTGATTGATTTCATATCTGCTAAGTTATCAAGATTTTGATTTACGAAATGTAATAGAAAAAGATGACCGACTCGAAAATGATTATTTTTTGGGAGGTCCTTTTCCTTGTTCGTCGTGTTATCTGTAAATTTATGAATCAGGATATAACTCGGAAGGATGTTATTTAACGGACTTTTACGAGGCTACATAATAAGTAAGAGTATTAAATGCTTAGTTAAATAATTATATAGCATTAATCAATATAACGCATAAACGCGAGGAAGATGATTTAAATCAATTGCAATATCTTGGGAATGGCGCGTCGTTAACGAAGGAACGAGTCTTTTCTCTTATCTTAGAAATGGTGTCGCTTTTACATAGGAAAGGTGTTACGTTTCGACAAGAAAAGTCTAACTGCAGTAAAGAAAGAAAGAAGAATAAGATAGGAGGATAAGATAAGATAGATAGAGGTAGAGATAGAAATAAAGCGAGAGAGACATACTTTAGGATTTCGCGTAAGGCATAGTTCGGCATCGAGTTCCAAGATGATAACCGCGGAAGTCATTCGAAAAAAGATAGATATGCAGATCGACTATAAATATGTACACATGCACCACGCATCTATTGTGTTCGCATAATAATATTTTAATTATCGTTTACATGGCCAGTCTCTCGAAACGCTCGGTGGTCGCGTTAGATTCGAAAGAGGAACCGTTAACGAACCCACCAAAATTCCACAAATCTTTCGACCGGGTCTCAGGAACTGTTGTGGTCGTGGTCGTGGTCGTTGTCGGGCTCAGCTTCGGTTTGTCGTTGACCACTACCCTCTGTTGCACGAGTTTTCGTCTTACTTGGGATGCGGCGTTCTTCTTTCGTTTGGGGGAGGAACGGTTCGAGGAGGAGGCCGAAGAGGACGAGGACGAGGAAAGCGAGGAGTTCGTCGCGGATACCGACGGTATTTCCCCGACTGGCTCCCTTTTCTTCCCTGCTACAATCCCCTCCTTCTGTTGCTCGTTCAATCGTAGACGATGATCTTTCCTTTCCACCATTTCCGCGATCGCTTTCCTTTTCTTCTTGCCCTCCTCTCTCGTCTCTTCCTCTTCCAGGCCCTCGGGTTCGGCCTCGTCCTCCTCCTCCCCGCCATCCTCCTTCTTCCTGGATAACGGGTTCCTCCTCCTCTTTGGCCAAGCGGGACCTCTCTTCCTTTTCTTTTTCTTCTTCTTCATCTTCTTCTTCTTCTTTCCGTCCAGCAAATCAGGCTTTTTACTTTGACTAATGGTGCCGGCGACGTTTGACTTTTTTGACGTTGCTTGTTCAAGGTTCTTACCGATGCTCGTGGTGAGGAGCTCCTCCTCCTCCTCCTCCTCCTCCTCCTCCTCCTCTTCCTCCTCCTCCTCCTCCTCATCCTCGTCCTCGTGGGTGGCGGGGGCGTTGGCGGGGGCGTTGGCGGTGGTGTTGCTCAGGTGAAGAACATCCGGCGTTGACGCGTCCTCCGTCTCGGTGGCGTTGCTGCCAGTCCTCGTCCTCGTCGTCGTCGTCGTCGTCGTCGTCGTCGTCGTCGTCGTCGTCGTCGTTGGTTCCCTTGGACCTTTTTCCACCAACGAGCTTTCCTCACCTATCCGGAATTTCTTTTTCTTCGAGGTCGCGGGGAGGGCTTGCCTTTTGCACGCTTCCTCGTTGACAGCCTCCTCGCAGGTTGCCCCAGATAACGATGACGACGACGACGACGACGACGACGTTTCTCGGCCTTCCGGTAATTGACACTGCGGACCAACTTTCTCCCCGGGTCTACACCGACGTTTTCTCTTCTTTCTCTTTTTACGTTTGCGACATCTAAACTTATCTCTACCATCCTTCTCTTGGGCTGGGAGATTCGGGCAGACGGTCTGCTGCTGCTGACTCAGGTCACCCTGGGGGGATTCCTGGTGATGCCGATGCTGTTGCCTTTGAGCATGACTACCGTGACGATGGCGGACATTGTGCTCGGCACCCAACATCTTTCTTTGAAGAGCTTCCACTCGATCCGGCGGTGCTACCTGCGTGAGCACCCTCGCGTAAGTCGACAATCTACCGAGCGTATGATCCTTAGCTTGGACCCTCCTCGGTTGTCCGCGACGATTTAATCCAAGGTAGAGCGTCCTCTTTCCGGTCGACCATTTTACCGAGCTGTACGTGTTGTAGTTGTGCTGTTCCAACGTCTCGTTGAACACGCAGTCCTCCGTGTACTCCCGCTGGAAAAAGAAACATCAACGTACGATTAGCTAGGCTAAATGGATTAACTTTAACTTTTCTCCCTTTCTTTTTTTTCTTTTTTCTTTTTTATAATAGAAACAATATTTACGAACGTTGGTTACGAGCAAGTGCACGCGAAATAAGTTCAACGATATTTAATATGGCATTGTGCAATTACTGGCTTACCTTGCCAAGGTTCTCTATAGTCAAGCGAGTTTTACGTCTCTCTCTCTCTCTCTCTCTCTCTCTCTCTCTCTCTCTCTTTTTACTTGAAACTATAATTTGCGATACCGGCATGATAATGAAGGGTCATTAGAAACATTGTGTTCGCTCAACCCGTTACTTCTCCTTCCTTCCGACCTTGTACGTAAAGAAAGAAAGAAAGAAAGAAAGAGGAATACACCATTTACAATTTGTACCATTACAATTTGTTGCAACTTAACGGGGCAGAAAAACACAGGACATTGTTCTCTCTTTGAAGAAGAGATATCCCTGGACATGCAGCGGAATTTAATAGCTTTGTTAGAAATCTTTTCATTGAGATCGCTCCTTTCCAGAAGAAAGAAAAAAACGAGTTGTAGGTTTTACTCTCTCCCTCTGTCCCTCTCTATTCGCGTTTGGTGATGTAATTATACGGGTCCGCACTCGGTGTCGGGCTGTTTGTCGAATCTCTCGTTTGTCGAACGTTTGTGTCGATTCGTTTTTGTCTCTTTTACTGACTCAGACGACTAGAATCTCTACGGTTATATATAGAAACACGAGGACGGATAGACGGGATAGTTTTCAACGTTGCGCCGCTTCTTCTTCCTTATTGCTGCGGTTAATCGGAACGAATGAAGTTGACATAGCGGGGCCAGGACCGCCGCGTATCGACAGAAAATTTATGCGCGGTAAGCCCTTCGATGACGGATTTATTATTAGAGAACCATTAAGGATACTTTAACTCATAAAAGTATCCTTAGTGGTTCGTAAGAGCTGTCTTTCAAGAGAAAAACAGGGACCCCCTAAGAACTTTAGTTTTTTCAGCGAAATGCAATTTCGATAAGGATGAAGAGACCTACTTCTAGTTTTTCCTTTTTTTTTTCTTGTTGCCTTTCGAGTCGTCGCATCGGCTCGCAAAAAACGAACCTTTCCAAAAACGAGACTTGCACCCAACGAGAGGTTTCGCTGCTATCACTTTTTTCCTCTTTTCAAGGGAAATTCTAGACACGTATACAATTAAATCTGGTTTCTGATCTTCTCAAAGTTTGTAGTATCTTTAAAGAAGAACAACAACGACAACAAAAAACAACAACGGAAGAGCAGAAGCTTCAGAATGAAAGAAAATCTTTCCGAGTTTGCAGGTGGAATCTTAGATAGGGAAGTGTGTAGTACGTATACTTACTTATGATACCATTGAATCTGGTTCGTCAAAGAGAAAGAAGCTGTCTTAGTTAGTCGCGCGCGTGTCATTCGTTACGCGAAAGGCTACTCTACCTTCGACACGGAAGATCTACGAGACGCCTTGATCTCTCGGATAGGAAACGGCTAAGGATTATGCGTTCTTTCCTTAAGAAGGAATGACAACTTTGCTTCGACGGATGAATTCCAAGGAATACTGCTCGCTTTATTTCTGTTTCATTTTTTTTACATAGAATCGAGCAACAGCCGGAATTCCACGAACTCGGATGAATTTCATTGAACGAAATCGTTCGAGGCCAATTATCTACGACGACGATCAAACGAAGGAAAAGTATCGGAAAGCACCGGCGGTTGCCAATTTCCCCGGCGACAATCGAAACAAACCGAATAAATAAATGTTTTTAAACTAGATCCTAGGATCTCTTTTAAACGCACCCAGGCAGCCACGCTATTATCACACTCGACTATTACGGAAATGATTATTTCCAATGCTAGATTTTCCTAGGCTTCCTCGATTCGCAACAGTCGCGTCGGGAGAAGGGATTATATATTTTATAGGGATACTATCGAGGAATAAGATTCTTCTCATCGTAACCTTATATAGCGTTCTTTTCTCACGCTATTAACGAGGTATAATAATCATCAAGTTGATGGTAATAAGCGTAACACAATTTACGAATCAGTTGAAATCTTTCCGACTGCGATGATTATTACCGAAGCGTTGAAATAATTTGCTGAACGATCTCTAATCGGGTTGGTTTCTCGTTAAACGGATGATACGAATGTTCCTCCTTCTACTAGGAACAAAATAAAGGGCAAAAGGTAGAAAAAAAAAAAAAAAAAGAAAGGAAGATCTTTTCATTCCGCAGCTCTCGTAGGAGAGAGAAAGAGATGAGATATACGATCGGTCTTTGGCAAATGAAATGACACGGAGAGTCGAAGATTTACGGCATCCTAATCGTTCAAGCGCCGTTGCTAACCCCACCGGACAACCTGTAAAGTAAGAGAGGAGAACTAATCGAATTAGCAAATTAATAGCTTTGGATGCTTTGGAAGCCGGATATGGGGAACTAACCACACGCGCCATGCCAATAATCGTAAATCATGGGATTGGATTTGGTAAGTCGATTTATTCTCGACACCATTTGACCACGATTAGGATTATACTTAATCCGTGGGAGCCTATTGGTTCGATGATAGCCTTTGTGAGAAAGGACTTGGTCGAGTGTAACGCCATCTCTCAGAGGTATCTATGGATAGAATATATTATTCGATAATGTACCAAGTTCTAACGCACACGGAATCATTTCTAAGGAACGTGTCCAATAACTTTGACGCGGTTGGATAACGAAAGTGTTAACGGACGCCCTGACGACGTTTAGGCTTGAAAATTACGATCTCGTATAGATTGTTCGGGTCTAAGTTAACACACTGGATTGGGGGGACGATCCACCGACAAACCCCCGTGTAGTTTACTTTCTTCTTGTCGTTTAAAGGAACCGCACTCGTAAACCAAGCAAAATACGATGTCAGCGTCTTCCATACAACAAGACGTATCGTTTGCGAGTCTTCAGTGGTTCTTCTTTCCAATTGTCTTCTAGTTGATACTACCTTTAAACGAACCGCTCGATCTAACGTTTCGTTTATACAAATCACTAATTGGATTCAACGTTAAATGGATTTCGTCGAAAACCCGTCCGTCCGTCCGTCCGTCCGTCATATTTTCTTTTACACCCGGAAAGATGCACTTTCCGATGGCGGAGAGGGAGATTTGAGAACCCCCATGGGGGTTTGGAGTTATGGCATCGGCCAGTGACCAGCGTAGAGACATCTCTCCTCTTCTGAAAATTATTTAGAGGCATTTCTTCAACGCCCACTGCTCGCTCTCAGTCACGAGCCACAAGCTGTTTGTTGTCTTCTTCATCGTCTTCTTCGTTCCAGGGCGCACTACTGGACCACCTTCCAAACTATTTATCTCTGACGCGAACCAAGTATACAATCCTTGCGTGCTATAATATCTTTCAATTTTTATTTTTCAATTACAAACCCATTGCATTATAAAAACAAACTTTTTATGCCTTTTTATTCCGCTGCCGAATAACATCGTTATCGATCATTATATCGTTAGTTTTAATTACCACCGATTTCACGTTTATTTCTACGGTTTTACGAGTTTTTACGTTCAGGCCTACTACCCCGCCGAACAAGATGGTTGTATATTCTAATATTTTAATCATCCCGATTTTATTGAATATTTGAATATCTATCTTTAGATTCTCTTTATAAGCCTAACAAACAAAGCAAAATAATAACCAAAGATATCTCTTTCCGAAGGTAGTCGGTATATGCTTTTGAACAGATTAATAGATTTTTGTTCTCGGTGTTTGATGTATCGCTGGGTCTAACGATGTTTATCGTGTTGGTAGAAATGCTACTTATACGCCGACCGGTGGAAAAATAATAAATCTTTCAGAATGAAAATCTACATTTTCTTTCTCGCTATGTGTTCTTTTCTACGAATAACGTAATTTAATCATCCCCCGTAGACGACGTATTAATCTTTCGTGTAGACGCTGTAGAGTTTTATGGGATAAATGTTGGGAGAAAAAAGCAGAACAAGTTCTGTTGCGTTGTGAAAGGGATGTGGGGTTGAGGCGCGGATGGTCCAGATTGATCGACACTTTTCTGTCAGGGTGGTCTCTCCTGATCCTCTCAACTGATCCCTCCCATTTGGTGTATTCCCTGCACGCCACCACCTTTTTTTCTCTCCAAAGAGTAAAACTTGTCCGTAAAGAGACACACTGATTTTCCATTTGGCAAGTATCTCCCATGGGAACTCCACATATGTCTCTGAAAGATCGTCGATAGGTTTCTCTTTCTTTCTTTATTTCTTCATTTCTACCAGTTGTTCTCTTTTTAGGAAAGAACATACAACTCTATCGGGGAGTGACACGAACGAATTATAATATTTATGTGACACCTCGAAATGATAAAAAGAAATGAAAAGAGGGAGAGAGAGCCAATTAAACTTGAAAGTCAGCCGAAAACTGTGGAAAACAACCCCCCGCTGTTGTTTGACGCGTCATTGAATCGTCGAGCCTTCCCTTTTTTTTCCTTTTCTTTTTTTTTTTTTTTTTTTTAGATTTAAGGCTCTCTCTTCGAGGGTCTTTATTTTTCCCTCGCCTAGCTTCTTTTCTCGATTCCTTGTATTTTCGAAATACCTGTCATCAAGGACATGGATCCTTAGATAAGAGGACAAGCAAAAAAATCCTTCCACTTGTCCTTCTATGTTAGACGTCATTACTTAGTTGAGTTAGATGATTTTTATAATCGATTATAATCGTAAGAAAATCAACGAGCTCTTTTCCGTTTTCTTCGTCTACTACTACTACTACTACTACTACTCATCCTCCAAGTTTGTACCGAAAGTCGTTGAGCTTTATCGCGTATCCCAAGATATTTATTCGAGGCGTTTCGTTTTATTGGTACCTATACCTAAGTACATAGGTGGAATCGAAAGTTGTCGTCGAGAGGTTGCCGAGAGGAGTTCCTTCTTCTTAAGTTGTTCCTACTAACGTTGTTAAACAACGTTTCCCTATCTCAACGTGACTCGCTCTCTCTCTCCAAACTTCTTTAATTTATATACGTCTACTTCCTCTTCGCGATAAACTTTACTCTCGTGCATTTTCTACATCCGTGAAATCCGTGGATCATCGAGGAACACCGTAACCAGGTCTATTTATCGATCGCGTGGGTGGATTTAACTGCTGATGTTCTTGCCCATCCTAACAACTCTCCGCTTCTTTTCGTTACTCCCAACGTTTTCGACTTTCACTTTCTATCTCTCTCTTTTTATTTCCTCTCGTCTATCTTTATTTCGATAGAGAAACAAGAAAAATAAAGATACCTCAGGGACACGCGCGAATTAACACGATCGTTCCATCCAATTGATTATCTTAAAGGTATACGTTTTAATGATTCCAATTTTTCTATTTTATTTATCGAATTTGACAAATACAGCCATTCGCGTGTCTCGAACATGATCATCAAATCATTCAATAAAGAGTGCTTTATGTTTATTTTATACATCTTAACTTCGCATACTTTTTTTTTATTTCCTTCAGAAGATTGGGAATTTGACGTTGTACAGTGGTTCTCGCGTTCTCCCGTAATCTAATATTTTGTATTTATTTTGAAAATCAAAAGGGAAAAGAGAAAAAGAAACGAAGACACCTTTCACGTGGGCGCGATAATTAAAGGCACCTTTATCTAATCCGAGTGGTGGGGCTGGGCGATCGTTCTTTGATGAGATGCCGAGAGTAATTTGGGGAAAGAAATCTTTCCAATCCTTTCCTCTCTGGCCGAGTACAAATGAAGTATTTAAGATAATTAGCCGGGGCAACGCGCGCTCCTTTCCCATTCCATGGCGAAAAATCCTTGAGGAAAGAGACCGCCTCGCCTTATTTCTATGTGTTTCAACGAGAAGGTGAGATCTTATCTTTTGGTACAGACCAGGTTCCAACGGATTCCCAATTTTCAGGGAGCTTCCATGGAACTGATTTACGTGAACGTATCAACTAACAAGACGGAGACGATTAGCGTTGTTATTTCAAAGCTAGCCAAAGCCCAATTCGAATACGTTTTTTTTCCATCTCCTCCAAAAAGTTCCTCGATTAGATTAACATTATTCTTTCGTTTTACTAAAGACGAGCTGACAAATTAGGCTATTTCGAATTTTTCGACTCAAGTGCAAAACTTGTTTAAGTCTTCCATTGAAATACAAATAAACGTGTTTCCCAAAGCAACATAATAGTAATAGAAATAAGAATAGGGAGATTTGATTTTACCAAGATTACTAAACCTGCTAGAATTTCTAATAACGTCTAGTCAAATTCCAACTAACACGTAACTCCCCCATATATAGGAAGCACAGGAGTATAGGCAAGCCTGCTATTAACACGAGCACATCAGATTTCCGTAATAAGATTTCAAGTTCGTGTACGACTTAATCCACTTTATCAGCTAAGCCCACGCGCATTGATGCTAACTTTCAATTAACTCTGTCGTCGTAAACTGAGAGAAATAGAGAGACTCGCTTTGAGCCACGTAACTCGTTTGAAATTTATATAATCCTGTTTCCCGAGTAAACAAAAATAAAAAGAAAGAAGAAGATAAGAACCCTTAAAAAGTAGGTGCACATAAAAAAAAATGGGAAAGACATAAAAAAAAAGTAAATCAAGGTATTCGTTAAGTCGAAGAATCTACGCGAAGAGGATTAATGATCGGTTAGAAATTTTCTAATCGAAATAAACGTTAGATCGAGAGAGTCGTGTAGAGAGTTAACGATCGGCCGATCGAGCACGCGACGATCGTTAGTGAAAGAAGATCGTCGCCAAGTAGAAATCTCCTCGATCTGTTACCACCACTTCGGGAGATAGGAAAAAACCAATGGAAAAGCAAAGGAGGACACATAGGTAGATAGACGGAATGATTAGGTACAGGGTGCCGCAAAACCTTAACTCTATTATTTTTCCTTCCAACTTTTTCACTTTTTCCTTTGGTCAAACTCCCTCGGCTGCTGCTAAACGATTCACGTAAGCGGACACATATTTATTAATAAAAGAACCTTCGTACTTGGTGTCCCTCACGCCCCCGCCCCCGCTCTCGCCCCCGCCACCGCTCTCGCCCCTCCTATTAAGTTATCAAAATTTGGGGCAAATCATTTTGCAACGCCCAGTATATATATATATATATATATATATATAAGCATATGCGTGTGTATATCATCGCGGGGACGTTCACGGCATTCGAACGACCTTCGGATCTATTCTCGATATAACGTAATACCTGCCCGGAGACTTCCGTCCGAGTGTAAGTGGCCCATTTGCATCTCGTAAGCGGATAATCAGACCGTTCGCTTTCTCGTTACCGTTCGCGTATGTGTGGTAGTACTCGCATGTGAGAGAGATTCCTGACTAGCAAACGCCGATCGACCGCCGAGTTCTTCGCATTCCACGTTACTTTTCTTCTCCCTTTCTTGCCCCCCCCTTACCCTTAGCCTACCTAGCAACTTTTAACTTATCATCTTTTTTCCCCCCTACTTTTTTCTTTTATTAGCTCTCTTTGTTTTTTCTTTTTCCTTTTCTCGGTTGAGTGAGAGATCGAACGTTTATTGTAATTTATTGTCAGAATTTATCGTAACGCGTGATTTTTTTCCTATAAACTCGATGGGAATATTTCAATATTTTTCCTTTCTTCGAATGTTTGTCTTGCATGCTATTAAATACGAGTTGGGAGTTCTACGTACACGCGTACTAAACTCGATCAAAAATTTCAAATAAATGAAAAATAAAGGAAGGAAATAAGGGCGTTGACGGTCCCTTCGAGGTGTTGAACGATAGGAGCTTTCATCGAGACAAGGTTCCTCGATGTTTATGGCCCTTGGCAGGAACACATGCGTGCACGTGTCAATAGGGAGGACAGTCAATTTGAATCCGTTGGTAGAAAAGCCACTCGTCGAATCCTCTCGAGCGTGTTCATTTATGAAAAGAACTTTACGAACAGTTCGAGGACGAACTACCGTTTCTAATCGAGTTCAAATTTCACGCATGATCGAATAGAGCTCTCTTAAAGTATTCCAAAAGATTTATAGACCGATCTGATATATATATATATATATATATATATAGGGTGTCCCAACATTGTTGTTTGTCGAGGAATTTATAAATTTGCATGGTTCGTTGATCGCTTCGTTAATAGATTGACCATGGCAATGGTTTTTTATTGGTCGAGCCATTGTCTCTTCCATTCGTCTCCATAAATTTCGACACCGGTGGAAGATTGAATTTTATTGATGGCTCGATCGAATCTTTTCGCAAGATAGAATAACAATAGGTATATAATTATATAACAGGACGAATCGCGATATTTGAGGCGAAGGATGCTTAATTGTATGAATAATGGAGCAGCAGTCGTCTCGAAAAAAGTAACCGCGTTCCTTCCTATACCATAAAGGAAGCGAATAAGAGGGATAGCAGGAAAAAAGGGAAGTGCACAAAGGGAAGTACAATAAGGGAAGTAGAAAAAGGGAAGTAGAAAAAGGGAAGTAGAAAAAGGGACACTTTCAAATGGATTTAGCGGCGAGAAAAGGAGCAAACGGTGGTGCGGTCGAACCAAGATAAACGGTACATGCAAATCAAAGAGAGGACGGACGATGCTTTTACATCGAACGCGTACAACTCTATCCAGTTATTCTATTCTCTCTTTCTTTCCGTTTCCTTTCAAATACCAACTTCATACGAATACACGCATTATTCCAGGCCTGACGTTTCCAATTTCTCTTGAATATTTGACAAAAATACTATCCATATCTAATTTAAAAGTAACGAATTTGTATAAAAATATGATGTAAATAAAATGACACATTCCCCCGACACCTGGTGCGCGTGAATATCTTAGCCGCGCGCGAGCAAATGTAAAAAATGGACAACGAGCGAGAAGTGATTATTTACATCTAATAAACATGAGAATCTCGTAAAAGTCAAATAAAAAAGAAAAATACGAGAAGCGATCGTTTACAGCTAATTAACATGAACATCTCGTATATTAGTCAAATATTATTATTTTATGAAATATCTTGGAAAATGAATAGAGCAGCCAATGTATAAACGGTAAATGTATAAACGGTAGGTAAGCAGGGAATTTGATGTCAGTAGTAGAAACCTTGAGCAAACTTCATTCATCCATAGAATTTAACATTAGCCATCAGTTATTTTCTCGATAGGATTTAAGTGTACTTAAAGTTTCTGTTCGAAACGCGACTACGATAGAAAAAGAGGGAGAGAGGGTCGCGTGGCAGAGGATTTATCCTCATGGGGAATGTTGAGAAGAGAGTAAAAGAAACTGTTGTTGTTCGAATAGACCGAGAAGAACAGATCAGCTATATTTTTCTTCTTGCGTTAAGTTAAAGTGCAAGTTTTTCAATGGACGGCTTCACTTACCGAGCCATAAAGCAGACCGCAGGAATCCATACAGAGGTAAAGGCAAGTCGCGACACCCTGGATCCTCAGTTGACCTCTCGACACCGACATCCTTTGAAAAATCGCTACAACGAGAGAACAAAATATATATACATATATATATATATATCATACGATATAAAAAATGTAAAATATAATATGCGAGAAACAAAATATGAAAAGGCTTACGCCATATGCCTACCAAATATGCCTACCAAATGATGCCTACCAAATTATGCCTACCAAATTATGCCTACCAAATTATGCCTACCAAATAGCGCGCGAGAGTCTTTTAATATACTTATATATTTATGAATATACCGGGTGGCTCAATAATTTTTATCCCTTTTAAATATATCCAATATTTCGTAAAGATATTCAAAGATTTTCTTTCCAAAAAGTCCTTACCTAGGGGGTCCTCGGTCCTAAATATGCTGCCAATAATTTATTTTTAAACACACCTTTCCCCAATACTTACGAACCTTGGGCTGCTTTCTTCTCTTTCATATGGGATCAAATATTATTAACATAATTGCTCTCTATAACAAGTTTTATTTACGAGAATTAGATACTTTTGTCAACGTCTTACCTTAAGAAGACAAATAAAATAATAACGTTCACCCTGTACGTCGTGAATTTTGTCAGCAAAATGAGAAAAACACAAACTGTCGGAGAAACGAATCGATACAAAGGATGATGATCCTTGTGCCAACTTTCTTAGACATGCAAAATTTCGACTCTTTTATCTCCGTTAAGAAAAAGATCTATAGATCTTGGCGCGAAACTAACGATATGAAATTAACGACATGAAATTAACGACATGAAATTAACGACATGAAATTAACGACATGACACATCCTTCGAAGATATTTCATTGAATATCTCTAGTCCTCTCTTTTTTTTATTTCACTGTTAGGTCACCTTGCGCGGTTAATATTACTTTCTATAGAATTTATAATAAGTTTCGGCGAGAATTTAGGAAAAACATCTCGTCGTAATTTGAACTCGTGTAGCATTCGGTGCAAATGAACGTCGTCAAAGAATTTTCTCGATAAATCCTTGATGATAGCGGTGGTAAGCGTGGTAAAGTATGATTCGTAAAAGTATAGGAGGAGAGAAGAAAGAATCGTTAAAACTCAGTGTCGTAATGCGATGTTACATTCTTATTTCTCTCTCCCTCTCTCTTTCTCTTTCTCTTTCTCTTATTTTAGATCGAGCTTAAGTGGAGCCCATTAAAAGAAGGTCCGTAAAAAT
Organism: Polistes canadensis; assembly: GCF_001313835.1. Taxonomy (NCBI): domain Eukaryota; kingdom Metazoa; phylum Arthropoda; class Insecta; order Hymenoptera; family Vespidae; genus Polistes; species Polistes canadensis. The sequence continues at coordinate 92,086 of NW_014569799.1, forward strand.
GGCGGAGGAGGCGCGGTAAGACGCGTGCTTACAATGAGAAATCGGCCTTGTTATAGACGAACAGGGTGAACCCATAAGTGTGAGTACCAACGCGAAAGAGAAAGATAGTTGAACTCAGCGGTACGTTTAAAGCCAACAACCATCCCTTTCTATCTTCGTTTCAACGATGATAAAGAAAGAGATCTAGAGGTAACAAGCTGTTCTAAGCACAATTAGGTAGAAATAATCGTGGTTGCCGGGAGAATACAGGCTGCCGTTAGTTATCCCTACCATCTGCTTGGAAAATCGATGATGATAGGATCTCCTTCGAGGGTATTATTACGATCTACAGATCCGTACTATACTGCAAGGGAGAGTATGAAAAGAACTGATGTTAAGAAGAGGGAACCCGCTAATCGGTGCGGCATGATTCCTAAAGGGCGCTGGAGCTTACATGATTGTACGCCTTATTGAAATCAACTTACGCGATTCGTCCCATCAAACTTATCCAGATTTTACGATAACATTATCTTCCCAAATATATATAATAAATATATTTTTTTTAATATTTCTTTTTTCTTCAGCAGTCTTATTATACCGAAACTTCCGCCGAGCTCCCTTTCTTTTTTCAAATCTTTCTCCAAACTCGTCAGCTCATTCCATTTATCGATACAATTATTCATTTCATTTGTATACGCGACGAAGACGCATATACCTATTCACTTTTCCCTCTCTCGATTATTATAATCTTAGATAAATTATTTGGTCTTCTTAAAACGACGAAAAATGAACAAGGGACGCGAAGAAATCCAGTTCGATCCTTCTTTCCCTACCAACTTTCCCCTGCCTCCCTCCTCCCGTCTTTCCGCATACCTTGTATTAACGAGCATGATGAATATATATATATATATATATATATATATATAATATATTAAAGATTAATGTGCCGAGTGTGCGATAAATTACAATAGCCTACTTCGGTTTATGGTTGTATATGTGCTGTATTATATATAAATGTATACGTATATAAATATATAGTCGACGTAATTTAGTTTGAAAATATATGTAAATGGATGTGTCGTTAAAGATCAATGATATCATTTAGGTGGAACAGATTCTTTTCATCCAATAAAAAAGTGATCAAAGTTAATGTATAAAAAAGACTATAATGATTATTTATGAGGCATAATGAAACATTTCGGTACACTGTTAAATATCGCGTAGATTATTAATATATTTTTCTAATCACGCGTTACATAGACTTGATCGATAGAATGAAACGAGCAACCATATTGTTTTTGTTTGTTTCTTTTTCTTTTTCTTTTTTTTTTGCAATCGGTATGGAAGAATTTGAGCTGGAAGAAAAAGATTCCGATTCTCACTCTGGAAGATATATCGTTTTAAGTATACACCGCCATACTACTGAAGATATTTTCTCGTGTGCGCGTGTATTTAACGTATATATACCTGCAAGTCGGATGCGAGTGCACCACAGCAAAGTGCAGTTAACGACCTCCTCCTGTTAACGAACGTCAGCGGCTCTAATTGAGTCCCTGCATCGTTTCACGCACAGTTCGCCTCCACTTTTATTATATCCGTTCTCTTTCTATTACTTTTCTAACTTGTTTTCCCTTATTTTGATTTGAAATGTTGTTCGATAAAAGACTCAGTTCCTGCTAGCACGAAGACATTTAGGGTGCCCTATTTAGAGAAGTGGTCGACATTTATTCGACACTATAAATCATAGTTTAGTTAAATGATCGAAAATTCTAATTGAACAATGTTCGACACGCGTAGTAAGCAGCGCAGACTAAAAAGAAGATAATTATTATTATTATGTATATATATATAAAAATGATTGAATAATATGTAATTTGGCTTGGTATAAAAAGTTTCGATCTGCATTGAAATTTCCATAGGAATATTATTTGATGTTGAATATTATTGCACGATAGGATGAAATGCATAGTTGCGCGAATGGAACGAAATGTCGATCTTGAAAACACGTTTCCTTAAATACATACACTTAGCAGTCGCAACAAATGATACGGCTGCAGCAGAGCTTAAAGGGTTAAGGAAGAATTTGAAGATCTAAACGAGACGAAGAGGAATGCTGTTCCGGATCGATCGTCTACATATATATATACTCGTGTACATATATGTAAGCACGAGGAAATGGAGACATCAACTCGAAGAAACTGAAATCTTATAAAAAGAGATGAGAAATCCTTAATCCATCTTGAGAAAACTTCTTTCTCGTTCGTTTTAACTTTCGATACTCGTGGACGTCTTTAAAAGGACACCTTTAAAACACTCCGAATCTCATGGAATATTCATTACCCCGTCATTATAATACCATGGTGGGGGAAGTGCCGGTGGTAATTACTAATGAACCCGCCGACATTCATCTCTCGTTCGATGGCCTATCACTGAATTACAAATACTAACGCATATACAGACGTTAAACGTATTCGTATCGGTACATACACGTAGAAAGGTGCCATGTACTTACATGCGATCGTTCCCATAACGGTATCGACCTATGTACCAAGAAATCGATCGGGGATTAACGATACATTCGCGTACATTTTTTTCATCCTACTCAAAAGAGTAAAAACACCTACCAAAATTCTCATCTTGTAAGGATCAATTTTCAATTCGCGAAGGTTCATAATTTTCATTAAATTTTTGCTTTACGACCGAAAACTCGTTAACTCCAAATTCTGAACAAAGTAATATTCAAAATTGATAAATATCCGCTCTCAAATTCGTGATCTCCCTCGAGATTAATTTTCATTTTACGATCGGTGCTAACTGCGAATTACGAAGAACAAAATTGGGATGAAACAAGGTAAACTTAAAAAATCAATAAAATGTAGTTTTTCTCAGGGTGAACAATCACGAAACGAATGTTAACATTTGGATAAAAGATATGGGATGAAATGTAGTTAACTTGGACCACCCTGTACAATTAGTAAACCAACTGGATTGGTTCGTATCTCAGTTCCTTTGATTTCTCTGAGCTCCTGTAGGGTGTTCTTCCAGTTGGCCCGATCGCATTCGTTGCATATTGTATTACTCTGGATAATGTTTAACGAGTCCACTGACTGAGAGAGCGAGAGAGCGAGAGAGAGAGAGAGAGAGAGAGAGAGAGAAGGAGAATCTGGTCGTTTTAACTTCGTCCAATTAGAGCGCCTGTGTAAACCGATACGTCCGTAATTAAAGACTTTTTATCATCGGGTATGGCAAACTCGCATGAGATAGCCCCAAGTAATTTCTGATTACATCAGGAAACGAATAGTAGGAAATCGCAAAAGCCTTGATAGCAATCTAAATGCAATGAAATTCACGGTATCAAATTTGTATAATTAATAAATCATAATATATTTGTGATAATCCAAATTTATGTGTCTAGAAATAAATAAAAAATTATATATATTGAATTAAATAAGACATTGACATTTTGTGTATTATGATTTTATTGTTAGAAGGAAGAAAAATATCTATCCTCTATCTAAAATTAGGCACGTACGCGTAAGATTGAAATTATTTTCAACTCATCACCGTGTTATTTCCAATGAGAAAAGAATACGTGCCAAATCGTACACGCGATTCTACAAGCCTATAAACGCAAACACGCTTATACGAGCGAACCCCTCGATCCGACCTTTGCTTCTTCTCGGAACAGATTTCAACTGGCACACGTTTTAATATCCGACCACGCGATCTTTATTTCGCGACTTCGATTTGAAGAACATTAACGAGAGGGTCAAAGAAAGATTAGAAAAAAGAAACGCGTGGAGGAGAAAACAAACATTCGTTGAATTCTATTGTAACGTTCCCCATAACTTTAGCGAGTAAGTTACTGCGAGAAAACACGACTCTAACACGGTTCTCTTGCACGCCTCTCTTGCACGCCTCTCTTGCACGCCTCTCTTTCTCTATTTTAATCCATCTATCTTTCTTTCCTCTACTTCCTATTTCAATGTCTCGCAAGTTACAACTTTCTCGTAATCGCAGATTACGTTCATACGGATTTATATCGGACATTGAAGAAATTTAGCACCATTGCCATTAGACAGCCGGACATTAACTAACGAATGGACTCGTTTTAACGATCTCTTCCGCATATCGAGACAAACTCCCTCCCCCTTTTTTATTTTCTTTATTATCTATTTCTAATCAACTGCCATAACATAATATTTAGTGGTCTATTATCATACATTAGATAAAACCTATTAAGTTGGCCAATAAATCAATGAGGTTTTTGTTTTCTATGCAAATAAAGGCGAAAAAAGTGTGTCGATTTATTGGCCACGCATAACTGGCGCATATACGTCAAAGCCAATGTAATTAATTTGAATTTTTGTTGAATTTTCCGTTCGCACAGGAACTGCATTTTCATTTTTAGATTGTCAACAATTTATAGATTGTCAAGTTGTCCTGTAATTGGTGGTGCTACGAACGAGCAACGAAAAATAAACTACATGGAAAAGTTTGAGTAGAAAAAAATGGATTATATAAAGATTTGTCTTCGAGACAAACGCATCGATTAAAATAAGTTTGGAAAAATGTAAATATTTCTTGTTTATGTAATTAATGATTCATTTTATCTTATTGGATACGAGACTTGATAAAGATAGAAAAGTTGTATAAAATAAATAATTAATCGTTGACTATGCAAATGTGCGAAGAACGCCCGCGGTACGCTGTTATACTTTTTCGAATAAAACGAGAAGATATCTTTGAGCGGCACTTTTGTTTACGTAATCGATCGTTAAGACCGTTTAATGAGACTAATTACTAATTAGCTAATAGGATTATCGTTGGAGTGCTTTACGTATAAGTCATGGAATTATACGGTAGAGGAAAAAGGAATAAAACGTGAAGAGAAAAAGAGATAGCGGATACATTTGATATATGCAATTACGTCAGAATCTTTTCTTAGTACTATGACGTTGAAAAGAAAAGGATAGGGGAAAAAGAAAAAGAAAGAAAGAAAGAAAGAGAAAGATTCGAATCGATGAAAAAGAGGGAATAGAACGATTTATTATGTTGCCCGATCAAATTTATGCTCATCTGATTAAATTCCAAAATGTCCGGACTCTGAAGCAAACCTTTCTTGAATATTTCCTTTTCTCTTTCTCTCGGTTTCTCTCATTCACTAGAAAGAAGAAGAAGAATAATAATAAGAAGAAAGCGTATCTCGTAGCAAATTAGCGTTGATCTTGGTTCGGGTTAAGTGGAAACTAAAAACTTTAACGAGGACAAATAACTGTGGAGGTTGATGCATAGTCCCTACACCCGTTACTCTTGTTGTCGCTTTAAGACGTTGATTAGATCCGAAAGTTATGGGGCCTCGAAGGATTTCACGACCAGATCGTAATCCGAACATGACCGTGAATAAAGAAAGACAAAATTCATCCGGATCCAAAATCATTAACAACGATTACCCTTCAATACCCTCAAACTACTCTCTCCTTAATTAAAATCATTTATTTAATGCTATATTATTTTGTTGGCTTTACATATGAAATATTAGAAATTTTCCACTAGGCCACTAACCCGACGGCCGCGTTATGTCACGACGACGGAGAAACTCGAAGTGTCGCTTGCCTCGTGCTTTTTCCTTCTTCTTCGTTTTCCTCTTCGTTTTCGTCTTCGTTTTCCTCTTCGTTTTCGTCTTCGTTTTCGTTTTCGTTTTCGTCTTTGCAGTCAGAGACACGAACGCTCTTCTTCGTCGGACGTAAAGAAGGAAGACGAAAATAGAAGAGCCTGTTGATGTTCTTAGTCATACATGTACATATGTGCGTATGTGTACGGACAGTTCCTTGTCGTTGTCTCCCAATGAAAAGTCACAAGCCCCCCTTTACGCTTATATAATAAATATTAAATATGATCATGTTCTCTAAATGGTTGTCATATTGTTTTATGATAAAGGGGTTGCAACCCTTTCAAACTACCCCTCATGAATTCCCTAATGAATGGGAATTGGTGAAAGGGTTAAATCATTTTGGAAGAAGGGTAAATGATATGAATATCAATAAAATACTGATTTCACACATATTTGCAGGAAAATAGGAAAAACTTGGATGATGGGTAGCTTGAATTTCCGTGGAAGATTAGTTTGGAATGTGAACGGGTAAATTTGGGATCATTAGTTGGACTCTTAATGAATGAGAGGGAGGATGGAAGAAAGTAGGAAGCTTTGTATTACTTAGATCAGAATTTTCGATCGTTTTGGATGCTGGAAAGGTTTCTCAAAAGGCCTCTCTTCTATTCTCTTCCTTTCCTTTCTATTCTATTCTCTACTCTCTCTCTTTTCTGTTCGTTTCGTTTCGTTTCTCTCATCGAGTATTCGTGCTAGACGTTGGAACGATGCCCGGGATGAATTTGGACGGACTAATTGAAGAAGTTTCGCGCTCCGGAATTCGAGTTTTACTTCAACTCTAGTAAGACTTCAACGAAGATTTTAGATCCTCAGTGGACCCTCTGTTCTCCTTAGCTAATACTTAATAATAGAATTTTATATGATGTTTTACATTTATAATGGATCTTTCTTTCGAGATAGACTTTGTATATATTTTCTCATTTATTTGAATTTTCGATATTATAACTTGCAAAATGTCCAAAATTATCTAACACTATGGGATAGGATCCAAATTTTCGTAGGAAGACCGAAAACGGTAGTACGAAAATTCACGCTGGGAGAAATCTAAAACCTGGCAGAAAAAATAGAAGGAAAAGAAAGGGTTTTTACAGACGACGACGACGACGACGAAGAAGAGGAGGAGAAGTAGGAGGGAGAGAAGTAGGAGGGGGACGAGGAGGAGGAAACGTAGTGATAAATCGTCGTTGGCGTGGTCTCTTTGCTCGGGTAATTTGTGCCGCTAAAGGTCCGCAAGCTAACATAACTCTTTTTGGTAGGCGCCTATGGAAACAACAACGACACGTGAAACACGCGTCCCCTGACGCATGTAGATACATAAATACGACGATCGAGTTTCGAAAGAAATTTCGTAGGGAGGAAGGAAGGAAGAAAGGATGCGTTTAGTAATAGCTTTACCTCTAACCACTCTGCGCTGAAAAACGATAGAAAAGGAGAGGAAACGAGAGGGAACTATAAAAATTCCAAGCGTGATTTAGCAGCCGATAGGCCGACGCTAAATCGGTACGTACCACTGAGTAATTAATTAACTGGATAAAGGAGTTTCTCTTTCTGAAACGACTTAGCGGTGTCCCATGACCGCTGCAAATCCATCGGCAGTTAGTTCATTCGTTTAGGAAATGAAATAGGGATGGAAGGAAGGAAGGAAGGAAGGAAGGAAGGAAGGAAGGAAAAAAGGAAGGAAAACAAGAGAAGAGTTTCCAACACTTGGAATATTTCGAGATACTGCTGAGAGATACACAAAACAAGAAGAAAAAGAAGAAAGATGAGGATTACATGCTCGTGGAACGCGTGGTTACATGGGTATAAAGATCCTTTCTTCTACAAATTTACCTCGCCCTATTCCTACTTCTTTTTTCTTGTTGTCTTTTTTTGACTAATAACACGGTGGTTAAACAAAACGCTCGATTTGTTTCGGAAGCTTCCATGGAATTTGTAAAAGAAAACACAAAAGTCCCCTTCCCCCATTCGAAGTCGGATAATTTTCGAATCGATATTCCGAGTTTTTTGACGTCTGAAGAGAATACTACTAGAAGAAGGATCAACAGGATAAATGTATTTTCTTTCTTACCAATATCAGAATGAACTTCTCGAAAGTGGGCATCGCGTTAAGCTGAACTGCAATAAACGCTGATTTAGAGGGCGTATCAGCCGACACCGAGCCGACACCGAGAAACTTATGACGCATGGCGACGTTTCCCATTCCCTTCTCCCACGAAATAAAAAACATATTCCTATATAAAGAATAAGAAAGAAAGAGAGGGAGGGAAGGAAGATTCAAAGTTACCCATGTTATCTCCTCGGAGACCGTGAAACCGAAGACGAGCAATTACCGAGTCCAGCTCGTCCTTGCTAATTAACGAAGCGGATGGAAGAAATGCCGCAAGACTTTCCCTTCCTTTCCCTTCTTTTTTTCTCTTGCCTTCTCCACGATAAAAAGAGCTGGGCAAAGTGTCGAAAACGCACCCGCCGTGTAATCGAACGATACCAATCTTATGGGGTACCGAAAACGTCTGGGATTTCTTTAGTCTTACGGGGTGGCCGGAAGAATTCTACACCCGCCCACGATACGATATCCCACCAGTCTCCTGGATAATAAAATATATCTTCCCGACTAAGAGATAGATTGGGAACCCTGGTCGAGAGGAGGATTTTTCCTCTTTTAAAGTTAAGATGATCGGTCGGAGAAGGTGTCATTTCATATCTTGATAAATTCTTCAATCTCTCTTTATCGATTAATCTGATATTTGTCTCGAGGTAGAATGTTTTAATCTTGATCCTTGTTAAGACGTTTCAAGGGGTCATTTTATTTTATTTTCCTACAACAGTTTGTGATTCCTGTAGATTTTTCCTTTCAAGTTCAGAAATGTGAACCCCATTTAAATAGAAAATCAATCTCTCCATAAGAAAAATTGCAATAGCCGATAATGATGTTGGGGTAGAAAAGTAAGTAAGTAATACCAGAAAGAAAGATCATTTTTCAGTTCGCAAAATACCTTCCGTTCCACGCGGATTATGACATTATCGGAATAATCGATGGTGGAGGGGTTGGTTGGTTGGTCGGATGGTTGGTCGGTTGGTTGGTTGCCGACGGGCGGCGATCTTTTGCCAGGACGTTGATTTATCGAATAAAGTGTAAGGCCATACCAGCACTTTGGTATTCCCTTACCCTCGTGTATGGTACTTCGTACACGAGAAACGTTTCGCTTGGGAACGTTTTGTATGGGGAAGTTTTGAGGCATGATGTATGATCATTCGAGCGTTCAACGAGACAACCCGAAGAAGTAGTAGGATGGTAGGGTGGAGCAGGGGCTGGAGCCGGGGCTGGAGCCGAAGAGAATTTTACGAAGGGCCACACGCGTTTGCGAAACTCTTCGTTCCTTTTTCTTATTTTCTTTCGGTGAGAACCAAAGATACGAGGCTAATTCTAGCCCCTACCTAATTGCCCTTTAAAAGATAAGACCCTTTATACAAATCGCACTGTTAAATCGTTAGCTAGCAAAGACCGATCAACTAGTTTCATCGGTACTTCCCTCTTATCCTTCGTTACTCCCACGTTTAGTTAGAGTTACGTTCTCGTTTTCTCTACGCGAAATTGCCAAGAGACGATCTATAAAAGCCAACCTATCTACTACTATGTACGTATGTACGTTCATGCGTATATGTGTATAACGTTCGAATAACTGAGCTCATAAAAGTTGTAAAATAAGACGTGATTTCGAACAAATGACTGTAGTCATTTTAGAAAAGATTTCGATTCGAGATATTGTCCAATAAGTCCACGACTTCAACTTTATTGGTTCCGCAATGGAATATACGAAGTCTGAGCAATTGTTTCATTCCTTTGGGACAGGGGTGGCCAACCTAGAAAGCTTTTATAAACATACCATACGGATACTATTCCCACCACCTTTTATACTTTTTTACGTTCATGGTTGGAGATGGAAAACGGAAATAGGATTTCGATGGATTAGACGGGAAGAGAAAAGGTTTAATTAAATGAATTAATGTACGCCGAAAAATATCAAGATGAATTTGATATTTTTACTTACTTCCTTAGAATAAGTATATGTAAGTTTGCAATACGATATTTGTCCAATGCGTTCCAAGTTGGCCACCTCTGCTTTAGGCTATTCATTGGTGAATGTAGAAATAAGTTAAGTACAGTATGCAATCGTAAATGTCGACACTTTTTATCCCCATATTTATTGTTTCTCTATGGTATCTATGTTATGGGTTATCGAAGATACACCTTACGATCTCTTTTTAGATGTCTCTCGTTAAATCTTTACACTCGGAGTCAAGTCAGTTCTACTAACTCATTCGTATATCTTCGAATCTAGTCGGGGAAGGTGTATACAAGTTATACGAAAGGTATATAATCATTCTATCCATATATGTTGTAAGGGGCGGGGTAGAAATGTTGTCGGGGGCGTGAGGGATACACCTTTTCAATTGTGATGACATCTTTTTTAGTAACGCACCAAAGTGCCTACATGTTTTATGTATATATGTTAACGTCAAAGCCGAAAATCAGTCATTGCTAGTAATTCCTCGGCATTACTATTTTGATACTACAATTTTGATATAAGTTTATTCGAAGGAATCAAATACACTGACACTGATATGGTTAATTGAAAACTTTAGTTCCCCCCCCCCCGAATAAAAGAGTATCAGTTTCGAGATATCGCATGGATCAGGAAAGATGAAAGACGAAAGAAACTGGGGCAGATGCGATCAACGATACCCGCAGATGCCATTCGTCAAAATCAAAGAACACATCGATGAAGTAGGATGTTGGTGTGATCGAATTTCCTAATATTTGCTTGCTCGTGCCAGGTGGAAGAGGGAACAACTACGTCAACCGCAGAGACAATGAATAAGATATAGCCTGAGTTAAGTTAGATTTGCTTCCATAGATTTTTCGAAAGACGAGCGAAAAAGAAGGAAAAGAAAAAAGACAAAGAAAAAGTGTAGAAAAGGGAGTAGAGTTGCGTTTGTTCGAGGGTTAATCCATAAATGGGTCCCCGAAACGTCCTCGAATAACAGGGCCCTTATTTTACGGATATCAGCTTTCCATGATTTCTAAAGTATTCTTTTGATGTTTATCTGGCAGTCTGGCGAATTTTACGAGGTATACAATGAGAAAATAAAAATGGAAGAGAGCTGGTTAGCAGCAAGAGGACTACATCACCACTATACGATCCTTTTTGTAACTCTGCCATCGACAGATGCCCTACCAAACTTCTTTTCTGCTTCCTTTTCCTTCTACTATTACTGTTCTTCCTCTGGCATTATACGGGGAATCCTAATGGATTCGCACGATTACCAGGCAAAACCTAACTTATAAAGAAAAAGAGAGGTTCGCGTGTGTTAGCGGTTTCATTCCCTGTGGTCTCCCCGTTTTCTGCGGTCTCGATGCGTTTTGCTATTTTATCAGAGTACGTGTTCTCTCTCTTTCTCGGAATACTTTTTAAAACGGGTTCAAGTGTAAATTGCGCTACTACCATGTTCTTCACTTTCGATGTTCATTCCAACGAATCAATGCCGGATCGAATCAAACTCTAAAACTAAAAAAAAAAAACAACTTTCAAACAAATTCCCATTAAGTTATATATTTACATTAGAATACGTTAGAGAGAAAGAGATCATTGGAAAAATAACGATAACGTATATTGAAGAACTCGGCTTGACATTAGGTTCATTCCCGCGCAGATATCGAGTCTCGAAATTACGGTCAGTTTGATAAGAGGAATGCAATTGAGTAGAATCTTTCTGTCGTTTCGTAAACGCAACTTTTATTTCATTGAAGTCAACTGAACGATCTACTAACAAACTATAACAAAACTAGGCCAACGAAACGTGGTACATTACTCTGGAAAAAAAAAAAAAAAAAAAAAAAAAAAAAAAAAAAAAAATAAGAGAAAGAAGAAAGGGGGAAAGAAAAAACGAAATTGAAAGAGACAAAGAGTAACCATGACAATAGCATGACTATCATAGTATCTTACTTATCTGATTGAACATACAAATCCCACGTGTTGATTTTTTTGTTCACGCCCACTTCTGATAGAAAGATAGAACTTGTGATCATGTAATACATGCGTTTTTAAGTATACAGAGATATATGTATGAATACATGTGCGCGGGTGTCGTTAATACGAAGTAATCGTTATTTTGAAGAAAAATACAAAGTTTTTTTTTACAGGAACGAAAGAAGACTACAACTAAAAGAGCTAGCGTTCATTGACATCGCGCGCGCTTCATTCGTATTTGTGTTGGCTCGATGATAACGTACTCTGTATCATAGACTTCGACTATGAACGGAAATTACATGTATACTTATACATATACGACGTACATTGATAGTAGCTACGATATCTGTAAAACTTGAGCAATTGCTTGTGAATTTCTCGTGAAAGTGATATAGAGGGTGGCCTAAAAATTTCCAAGTAAGCCTGACGATTTATAAATAAATATTTGTATAAAATTCCAAGAAAAATTGTCTGGAGAAGTTGTCAGGCAAGTAAATATTTGTTATCATTTTTATTAGAATTCCCGAATTGTCTTCCAAAACGTTGTGTACCCGGACCTTGCGTACGTTGGCCGACACACTCTTGATCGGGATAAGTCAAGAAAGGTTATCTGAACCCTCCTCTCCCTCTTTTTCTTTCTTTTTTTTAACTGCGTAGGTGTAGATGTCTTACTCCTCCCTTTGGAGAAGGCTCAACGCACATTATGTCAATGAGAACGGGGCCAAATTTATCGGCTTGGGCCTCGGGAGAAGACGTTTGGTATAGTATGTAAATTGAAAAGTGGCTTGGCCTATGGGAAGCCAAAAAGAGAGAGAGAGAGAGAGAGAGAGAGAGAGAGAAAGGGGTGGCGGTGGGGGAATGAAAGGGGCAAAGGAAGCCGTTTGTTTAGTCGCCTCACAGAGGGTGGAGTTAGAAACGACTTAATCTTCATAATGAATGCCTTCTACGAGCTCGAATGATTGCTGAGAGGATACTTAATTATTTATTTTTCATATATATATATATATATATAACCGATAGTTTCTTTCTCTTTTATTCACTCACTCAGGGGGTCCATCTTCCTCCCTCTTTCCATCCATCTATATCTTTTTCTAAATTTCTTAACATGAGAAGACTGCCGTTGATAGCTCGATAGATTGAAAGTGACGATGCAAGATATCCATCCCATCCCGTTGATTCGTTTCTTTTTATTTTTATTCAACCCGTTGAGATTTCTTATTCGGACGATGAGACAGGCACACTCTTTCTTTCTCTTTCTAATGTAACCGAGATGATAACTATCTTTGATAAAAGCTTATACGCGTATACAGATAGAGACGAATACGTTTAGGAAGGATGTGTGGTGGATGCTGCCCTGATGATGATATGTATCGTTTCACGCCATCACCGAAAAGAAAGTGAAACCTGTTTCCGATCTATATTCATCTCTCTTTAGCGTTCAGGTGGAACCGCCGCCATGCCGCGAGGTGTTCGCTCTCTTAAACCTTTTTTTCTTTCCTTTTTTGGATACTTTGCAAAAGGGTCCAACAAGCTGCGGCCCAATTGTCTCGAACGAATCATCTCCGGTATTCGACCGATTATAACTTCATATATTTTTAGCGCTAAGAAAATTGTAGAAACGACACGCGAAAATGATAGGATTGACGAAGACTTTTAATCACACCCGAATCCAACATTTTCAACCTAACGAACTCGATAAATACTAATTGTTTTAGCTATTTCAATGATATTCTTGGACGGATCGAGATTAGGAAAAGATAGACAAGGTCAGGCGAACCGAATAGATCCGACAGATCCTTCTTGAGTAACATTGCCTGACCTGGAATCTCGTAGCAAAGGAAGCAATGAACTTTCGCGCGGAGTACAGAGCACCGAGTATTGCAACCGGTGTTAGAATCAGTGTTAGAATCAAGTAGTGGTAGTCGTCATGGCACAGCTCCCGACTGTTACTCGTTTGTCTTTCGAGTTCGCAACCGACGTAAAGACCAGGATTTATATTTAGTTCGTATCTATTTTCGTGAAGACTCGTTACGACCATTACCAGTTACAATGAGCTTTTCTTATATCTAACGAATGATCTTTGACGTTGTGATTCAATCCAATGGATTGATAAATTTTCATTCATAGATAGCGAAGAATATAGAATCATTCTCTTTCTGGGGGAGGGGGGGGGGGAGAGAGAGGGGGTAATCGGCACTTTGAAAATCATTTAAACTTACGTTCATCCACGTTTGCGTTCGCTATCAGCTATTGTTGACGTCAATTTTCATTGGGGGATATAAAAAGTGAATAAAATAAAAATATATTGAATAGAAAGTTATGATGAAAGTACTCGCGGCTTGTCCACTTGCACGGGACATTTGCCCGTATCAATTAACATTAGTTAGCATCCGACTAATGCGGAAATTGCGCGCTCTCAGAGACATTAAGTGGTATAAACGGCCGTTAACGTTTGCCACGACATTTGCTTTTTATAAAGAGCGAACGTAAAGAGGAGGCAACGAACAAAAAGGGTTGGCCGAAGGGTTACGGAGGGAGGTAAGGTCTAGGCTTGCCGGGTTTTATACGAGTCATTTCGGTGAACAAATTCTTCCACGAAGGAGGACGCGAGAATGTCGTCAAATAAAATTGAAATTATTCTTAATAGTTCAACTTTGAATTCCTAACGCATCGATGAAATACTCTGTAATGCGTTTTATGCGTCTGGTATTTTAATAATATTCAATTCTAATTGTTATCGAAATATCAGAATCTTTATTATTTCATTCTTTTCCGGGACCCCAAATGTTTCAGGGATAAAAGGGATAATGAATTTTCGTAGGTTATAAATTTTTCGACGATAATTAAAAATAAATTAAACTAAAATAGGGAGAGTAAAACGCGCCGGTTAAAATACAATCCGGTATAATGGCAGATCTTAGTGAATCATAGGTAGGTTGGACTATCGGATAGTAATAGTATCCCAGACATATTTATCGTTCTATTAGTTGTTAAAGAAAAGTAACAATGTGTGGGCCTCTCTGTATGGACCTTATAGGGCCACACGCAGAAACGGGGTATACGTATATTGAAAAGGATAGGCGATTGAGAATGCAAGGAGACACGGAAATGCGTTAAAGGAGATTAAAATACGAGAGGTGAGAGAGGAGAGATAGAAATTCAAACGGTTGGATAGATAGAGAAATGTTGGAATTACGTTTCTAGGCGAGCTACAATAGATAAGCGTTATCCAGGTGCTAGGTTAGCTCGTGTTCCATATCATTTTGTTCAGTTACACCAGGGTCTCCCAACATGGATTCTTGCTAGAACCCGATACAGGTGACAAATCCAATATTTTACGTTACTACTCTAAAAAATCATATTACATTCCTTCTCCCTTGTGGTCACCAATATTATCGACAACTAGCCAATGTTGCTGATTAAATAATCAATATTGTAGCTATGATTTGATAAGAAAACCAAAATCGGAACTTGTTTGATTATTACGTTAAAGTGTATGGCATCATTTAGAAAGGTTGGGAAACACTGTATTACAGGATTCCCAGTCTATACGACCTCATTATTATCGAACTTAGTCTTCCTACTTTCCGAATCGTTTGCAGATATACTTATAGTATGGTATAATAAAAGTATTCTTTCGCGAGATTATCGACAGAAGATGATATCAGTTTGTTTTATAGTATTTTTTTTTTTTTATCCAAAATCATTCCTTATCCCTATTCCACCTACACTATGAAATTCAAAGACAGTTAAGGATGACATGCAAAAGCGAAGCCGCACTAATTGGGTTACACCGTTTAACTCGACCGCGTTTTGTTATAGGAATACCTTTTTCGAATTTCAAATGGGTAGCAGCATCAGCAGCCCCTGTTTGGCTTTAAAAGATCGGTTGTTCTCTTCTATTGTTTCGAAAGTTAAAGAGATGCCCAGAATTCATTGGGTGGATAAGACAACCAACTAACCAACCAACCAACCAACCAACCAACCAACAAACCGGCTTCTCTTTCTTTCTTTAACTCTATCTCTCTTTCGTCTCGACGTCCGAGGATTCATGAATTCGTGTGGTGCAGGTATAAATAATTCATAGGCGCCATGAATTATATCGAATTCTCGTTTAAGAACTTCTCTTTCTCTTTCGTTCTCTCTTCCATGTTGTACCCGCTTGTGTTTCTCATGCCGCAACGTGTCACGTACGAGATTTCCGAAGAGAGCGCGTTGTTCGATCGTGCGATCCGACATTTGTTAAACTCACCTAGATTCTCGCCTTCCATCAGAGAGAAAGAGATATAGATATATATGTATGTATGTATGTATGTATATATACATATAGTCTCATCGATATTATCCCATGGGGAGAGAGAACCTGCTCGCCCTACAGGAAAACTTGTTCCTACGATCCCTCATTCACTATCTATCTTACTCTTTCTCTCTGTCTCTTTTCTTTCTGATCTACAAGTCAAGTTAGAACATCCACGTTTTCCATCTTCTTCGTTTCTACGATGACGTTCGGTATCACCATTAATGACTATGACATGTTCCAACTTTTCATTAGGACTTCAATGAAACTGTAAACTTTTACATTTTTATAATTATTTTCTTCAAATTTGTGTTAAAAGACATAAAATAATTGTTACATCAGAACCGATTGAAAATTTGTACAGTTTACTTTAAATCCTGTTTACGAGCAATAACCTTTCTCTCTTTTTCTTTTCGGATCGGATGTTTGATAACTTAGCCAAGTATGCTCATTGGACTATTACTACGATTGACAGTTTCCGTATGTATCCACGTATGCTTATATAACGGGTGTATAGACATTTTGTGTCCTACTAGTGAAAGTATACTTGGTTGATTTCAATTATTAGCAAGAGTGTTGTCTCAATCAATCTTACCAAGTTTCACCCTAATGAGGATCATTTTTCCAATGATTTTATTAATCTTACTTTAAGGTCAGCAGCAGATTTTTAGCACCTATCCAATATAGGTTCCAATCCGTGCCATAAACTTGTTTGTTAATTTTATCATAAAAGCTATGAAACAAAGTTGCAGATTAAGATAATCATATGATCATATAATTTTCTTCCTTTTTGGTGCAGCAAGGTTTTAATACTCAACCTATATAAATTTTAATCCGTGTCGTAAATTTGTTCATTAGGATTATCATAAAACTAAGAGACATACAATTTCTAACGATTATAATCGTGATCATAAAGATTTTGAAATTACTAAATCAAACAATTACATAAATCAAGAATTTTTAATTATTATGACTCGTTTATAAATTAAATTTCAATTCCTCGCGTGTTCTTCTATCAATAATCCTTCAGCAGAATTTCAATATCCACTCTAAATCAGTTTGAATTTTTAGGATTAAGTTGTTTATTACGGTAATTATAAAATATCGAAACCATAAAGTTTTCCAGCAATGAAGATTCACTAATTAGAACGATTTTACAATTCAACAATCTGGAAATCCGCTTAATGACTAATTCACATAAAATAAATAAGGAATATCCCAAGAGTGTTAAAGATTCCGCATTGAATCGATAAGATATTGTTAATCGCGAAAAACTTGACATAGGAGGATATTAAAGGAATCGCGATATCCTTAAAGTGGTAAACGTGTTTAGCGTTCCAGCTAAAACCTTCCATACGGCGGTTCCTTCCGCGTCTGGGGATCCAGGCGAGCATCTCGCAGACATTTGAATTTATTAGCGGGGTATTTCGACCACCCAAGTAAAACAAGCCGTTCGCGTAGCTGCTGCTGCTTCACGAGGTCGAGTTTTCGAAAGGGAAACATGGAGATAGAAGAAGAAGAAGAAGAAAGCGTTCTATAGGTCAACTTAGAATAGAATCAAAGACGTCGCGTTCCTCCGTGTGCCACCACCATCGTCATTTCTACTAAGAGCCCAATAGACGCATGCGTATTGACAAATTTCATTAATAAGCTTACATTACAAATAGTATATCGTGTAGGTGTATGGAAAGTACAACTAATAGGAACATGTATTTATGCGTGGATACATTTACGAGTTACTCGGTATAGTTAGATTTAAATAGGAATATATTACTTAAGAATTATCAGGCGTGGGTGAGAGACGACAGGTCGAAAGTTCACGTTCGAGGAACTTGCTAGATGTCGGTTGCTTTAAATAGTATTAGTAATAGGAGGAATAGTATGTGTGCGAGGAAGAGAGAATGCATTACGGCGGGAGAATGAATGGAGTCTCGAAGAGACAAGGTCAACGAAAAGAAAAGTCAATGAGTGATCTGTCTGCCAAGCAACAACATCGACTAAACAACTTGGAGGACTACCTCTACCGCATCGGAATGATCTGTGCAATAACAATATGATCACTTATAACAGGTAGGGGGTCTGTCTGCGATCACGGTGCATAACTTATTTCCTATCTTTGATTTAGCCACCGACAAGGAATTACCAAGGATGACATAAAAAACAACAAATGCTCTTACTATCGATCTTCTCTCGAATTGAATTTACTTGGCAAATCAATCGTGAGATCTTTGATATGCGATCGATATCGGTTAAGAATTCTGTTCTAAGACCAAGTCACGAAAGGGGTCAAAACATCGCGACGACGAGAGTTGACCAATGTAAATCCTTCGAAAGGATCGAGTTAGAAAAGCGATCGATCATGTGTGGGTAACCTCGGACGACCCCTCGGACGACCCCTCGGCTAACCCTGAAATCTCTTCTTCCTGAACCATGGGACAAACGTAGGGAGAGAGAAACGATCGAACGTCACACGTCGTGACGTTGGCTCGAACGTTCAACAGACGGCCACCCAACGTGTCACCTTCCCCTCTTAACGTTATCCCCACTATATCTCGGTTGGCCTCATCGCTTCTTACATTCCATCAGCTTGTTATATAACGAAGCGTAACTAAGAAGTGGTGTGCTCTGTTAATGCTGACAACTAACACGATTCACGTTCTGTTAGCTATGGATTTGTACGAGCTTATTACCAGCTAGGAAGAACTTTCTTATCAGTTCTTTGCCCGCAGCTAACACTTTTCTCTTCTTCCGGTTAGCCAAGCATCGACTATAAATAGGCTTTCCTATAAAACGCAAGTATAAATATGTGCTGCTGCTCTATATGTCTAGGTTTTATCTGTCATTGTTTTTGTCCGTGTTTTCTTTCTTTATCAATGATTCCTTTGAAGTATCTATCTTGGAATAGCAGAGTGCACCGATATCGTTTGACGAAGGATCATTATTTTTAGGATTAGTGGAAAATTCAAAGATTCCACTTCGTCGAATTAGATCGTTGATTGGGTCGTCGACATCATTGGCTTATTCGGAATATCTTTTGCCAATTTGAAGAAACATTTGATCGGTTGGGAAGAGAACATTTCTTGTAAATAAAAAAGCAGAATAAAATTATTAATCGAAAACGTTAACTCATCGAGTCGGATATCTCTATCGCAGGAAAGCGATCAGATAACCCTGCCTTGTATGCTGCGATCTCTAGTTCGATTCGAAGTTGCGATTTCGAAGTTGCGATTTCGAAGAGACTCGGCAAAATTCGGCTCTAGAACAAAAATGTGAACGTGTCTTATCTGTTTGTAAGATCGTTCTTAGATGTTTGTAAGATATTAAATAATATATAAAATGACGACTTTTTGATAATTCTTATCTCTTATTAAGAAATCTAAGATATTGTTAATGTGTGAATTCGTTTAATCATTTGCACTAACGCAATCTAATTTATACCGAAGCCTGTTGATTATGAACAAAGTGTCAATATTTTTGAAGAGAAATAATTAATCATTTTCAAACGCTTGCAAAATATATTTCAAATTTGATTAATTCAGCAAAGAGATGATTCATTGATTTTTGTTTAATTTTAACGTTATGTAAACTCAATTTAATTTTATCGATCGCGTAAATGAATCTCTTTCATAGTTGCACATAAACATTTATATTTGAAGAACTTATAATGTCTAGTATGGTGTATTTTGGCTTAAATTCAAGTAAAATCCTTAATGCACGTGATGCACTTTTGCTCGAGTAAAATATCAAACGTGGATCAGTGCAGTAACCTAAAACGCATTCGATCTGTTGATCATAGTACATTTTAAAAGCAAACATAGTTTCTTCTCTTATATAAGAACGAACAAATTCTCACTTGTGTGTGTGTTTGTGTGGACTATGTGTCCATTACAACGAAACTTGTACTTAATAATGAAAAAATAGCGATTGGTTATTCCATAAGAGCTCATAAAAAAAAAGAACTAGAAATCGGTTGTTCGATATTGATTTCGTTTTTGGCACGGAAAGACACTGATTAAAATAAACGATTAGAGATAAAGCTAAGGTATTATTTTCTAAGACGACGGGAATGTGAAATGTGCGGTAAAATCAATGAGAGAATCGTTTAACCGAAACGAAGATCGATGTTGTCGGCACCTTTGAGCAAACGAGGATCCGACCGAGGTCGTTGAAACCTTCTCTGTGTGTATTATATTCTTACCCCTCCCAACATCCACCCGCCGTTCTCTCTGTGGGGGTCGATAAACCTGGCCGGTCCTAATCAGTGCTTCTCGAGTCTCTGATTGGTAGTACCTATGATGCATTATATCCTAACCCCTATTCCTAACTTTTATAAACCACCACCCTTTTATTGTAGGCTAATCTATCATGATAATATTGAAAAATGGTCTTCTTTGGACCATTGCTTCCGACGACAGTTTTGAAAGGTTGCTGCATTGATATACAGGGTGTCCTACAATTAGTTCCTTTTCATTACTTGAAGAAAACTAGAGCAAATGCAAATCCTACTTATGAGATGCACCCTATATATACACAGAAAATTCGTATAAACAACACGTGAATTGAGAAAAATGATAAACAAATTTAGATCATATATGTCAGACGAGATGAGATAGATTTCGATTTTCGCATTTTTATCAGAAACAATTTAAAAGCGGAAAGGTGTAAAATGATGATAAAAAATTAATAGAGGTGTTCTAGATGATAAAAGCGCCTAAGGCTAAATAATTCAAAGTGGAATCCTAAACGATCGGTTAGCAAGAGAAAGGGTTGGGTAAAGTGAGGTGAAGGGTTTAAGAAGATGGTAACATTGTAAAAAGCGTGAAACCAGGTAAAAGAAACGCACGCACACACACGCGCGCATTTTTTTTTCTTTCTCGATGAGCGAGTGCGCGTGTGCATGGCGCAGGAAATGTCCGAGAGGTCGTTAAGTAATTTCCCTGTCGGATTATAGAGGATAGAGATTACGAGGTCTCGACGCTTTAGAATCTTCCTTAGACCCTCTGCTAGGTAACAAGAAAAAAGGACAAAAAGATAAAGAGATATGCTTCCGGAATGAGACCTACGAAGACGAGGTCGTCTACGGTTCGCTGATTCGGAACTTTTCATATTGGCTAGAGATAACAAAGTCCTTCTTACGATATCTTTCCAAGAATATTGTTTAGCCTAGAAGCTTTTCCTAGTTCTCGAGGATTTAGCAAAGCTTTTTTGTTTAAAAAAATTCATAACTCAGGGTTATTGGACTGGATTCATCGAAAATACTGATTGGTCGGAGATAAGATATCGTCCGCAGTCCTTTTAGTAAACTTGCAAACTCATCGTCTTTCCTTATTTCTTTCAAAATTGAAGAAGAATACAAGGTGGTGAAAATGCCTTGGTCGAAAATTTCTTCAAATTTCTCTATATAACTTAATAATATAATTAAAATGTGTAGTATTTTTTAAGAGTATGGTGCTAATTATCAAGGATTAGAATTGCACGAAAGCAAAATAATATTACTGTGAAAAGTACTTTGAAATGTTTTTCAAAAAGACTTATCAGAGGAGAATTTTTAGATGAAAGAAAACGCGCTGAGATTTCTAAGTGGATTTTTCTAAATCCTCCTGAGGATCTTTCCACGCTTGAGGAATGATTAATATCTTAGCTGGATGATCAGGAGTGATCACCAGCACAACCACCATGGTTCGATGAAGGAATATATACTTGGAAGATAAGAATAAAAGAAAGGAAAAAAGAAAGAAAGGCTGAAGATAATTCGGTGAGTAACGACTAAGTGCTTTCTCGAATGGTTAACACGTAAGAAGCTTAAGCGTTCTGACCGTAAACGGCACATCTCATGGAATACCACCACCATGGACCCCATGGACAGACAGAAGGACGATAAGCCGTCCGACCATACCAAAGTGATTCTTGATTCCAGTGAATCTAACCAGAAGAATTAGGTAGATCTTCTAACAATTTTCTATGCCCCTACTACTACTACTACTTTAACACCATAAACTATATTTCCTTGAACGTTTTATGAGAAATATCTCGTTTTACGAGGAACTAAACGGGACTTTGTATGTGGTTTAATAAAATATCAGACTATGGGTTGAATATCTTATGGGGTATTATCGTGGCCGATGACGAGTCCTTTCTTTCAGTTATTGCTTTCTAAGAGATTAAAAAAAACAGAGTGAATTGTTAGGATTGTTACGATGTACAAGAAGCGATGACAATGCTATGGTATTATACTTGATTGATTTAAAGCTCTATCGACGATAACTGTATCATTGAAACATGAGATACTTGGTATTATACCAATTGGTATATGACAGTATTGAGACGATACCATAACGTTTTAACGTGATATACAATAGTATTCTTGATATTGCATTTATCTATTTTAGATTGGGAAGATACTGATATTATTATTATTAGTTTTATTGTTTCATTATTTTATTCGTATTATTATAGAGTGGTCAAATAAAAAATCCGAAAATTGAGACAAAAAGTACAATTTCTAGTACGTAAGCGAATTGGCATAATTCGAGAATCATTTTACAGTCTTTCACCACAATTACTCTACTCTAACTACTATTTCCGCCTCTGGTTAGCTAGTTAGTTTAGCACGCGTCACAAAGCATTTCAAATAAATTACTAACGTTTGGTATTACGTCTCAATTTCGTTTATTTTTGAAAGCTTCACGAATAAGAAGTGGAAGTAGGCGAGCAGTGAACTGGGATACAATGTATTGGATGATGTAAATAAAATAGAAAGAAGGGAAGCAGTAGAAGAAACGCGTTACGAGTAGATGAATGTTACCGATGTGAAATATAACAGAATTATATCGTGCCAAAGATCATCAACCTCTTTTCTTTCCGTGGGTGTCATTTTCATACAAGATTTTCATTATTTTCTAAACTCTTCATATTCATTCGATTGCCCATAGTCATTCGGAATTGGAGATATGTTTGAATGTTAATTCACAAAATTGACAGAAAAGTTAATCTTTCTTTAGAGAACTCGTGAAAGAAGAATGTGTTTCAAGGCCGAGTTAATCATGGGGTAGAGAGGAATAAAAAAAGATTCCTCAGACTTCTTCCGACTGATTTGACTCATCAACCGACTCGACGCGTTGGCGTTTACCATGATACCAAAGTATCCCATCAAAAGGATTTACAATCCTAGCCTTGCTAAATTTAAACGTCCGAGAGTCTCCTCGAGTGCTGATAAATTTCGAAGCGTAGATTAGTTTGGACGTTGTTGTTAGAATATAAGTTGATACGCGCGTACGCGTATAATAAATTTTTATATCGGTACATATGTCCACGACTTACCCAATAAAACAATACCGAACGTTTTGCAGTAGAAATACAATTGCTCTAATTCTAGCCCATAAAACAATTAAGCGTATAAATAAAGTTCATTTAACATTGATTTCATTGAAAAACATCGATAAGTCGTAGACGCTGTTTAATTATTCGTAGAATATAAACTATGATAATAGATAGTAGCGCAAAATCAGTGTTGTCGACACCACTGAACGTGTGGTATCAATATTCCAACGGTGACTTTCCTTCGATTAAATCTAGATCAAGCAAAGGATTACGTGGTATACGTGGTGAGTGCAACGTTTGAATCATATTACATGCTATTGAAGGGATAAGGAACAGGTATAATACTTTCTTTTGCGTTTCGCTTAAGTGATCATAGACAGTGATACCAATGGATAATCCTGGTTCAACGATCGAATTCATGACTGAGATTTAAACCCTTTTACTTTTTCTTCTCTAACTATAGAACCGATAGAATGAATTCTTTCCTTGGATGCGTTCCGCAACTTGTGCGAGTACGTGGAACAAAAATAAGCAGAGACAGAAAAGTATCGGTTTATTGTGTGTCTTTTTAGAGATCTTATGGATCTATGCCAACGCGAGAAAGCATTTCTCCTGCGAGTATTCCACCAGTCTGTTGCCCGACTACTCCCCACGAAACCCTAACAAATTTTACCAATTCGTTTCGCTCGATATCATTCTCCCACTTCACCTATCCCCTTTCGAGTCCTACTTCTCACCTGTTTCCGATTCATTTACAATGGGTACGAACATTCAACCTACAGTTTTCTTATTATTATATTGATTTTGCAAATTCTCGCCAAATGACTACTGTTGTTTTATTTATCACACCGGAATATTTGCTATTTTAATAGATTAAGTTTGTATAGACAGTTCGATCGTTTGATCATTGGACGTAGAGACTTGTGTTAATATACAGAAAATCGTATTGGCTGGTCAATATCAAATGTAGTAGTATCCATTCAAAGTTAATTATGTTTCCTTCGAAAGACATTCATTTATTTTTCTTCAATGGAAAGTGTATAAGAGATAAAGATGGACAAAATATTGATCTATACAATGTTTGTTATAATTCATTAAATTGAAAAATGATTTTATAAATTTACCTTGTATAATGTCGAGTCCAACGAGTGGTTTATCGAGTGGGGTCTATCGAGTGGTCTATCGAGTGGTCTATCGAGTGGTCTATCGAGTGGTCTATCGAGTGGTTAGGGTTAAAGGAAAATATACCAAATCCGGAAGAAGACGGGAATAAAGTTTAGCGACTAATAATAATTAGGCCACATCTCTCGAATTAGAATGCTGCTTCCGCTAACGACCGAGAAAGAAAAAGAAGGAAAAGAAGAAGAGAAGGCAGACGTGGAACAGAAGACAAAAATAGAAATGTTCAGTGAATTCGTTCTACTCGGTGTAGTTTGCGTTCTTCAGTAAAACTAATGTAAGTCAATTATCGTTCTGTGTCATCTACTTTATAATTTACCATGAACGAGTCTCAGTCGATTTAAAACGCGAACATTACTCTAAACCACTAATATACATGTATACATTTGTAGACGCGTGTGCGTAAAAGTACGCGAAGACAACGACTTGTTTTTGGTCTCTGGGTAGAAACGCGTTTATGCGATTTTCTGCTTCTCGTTGAAGAGTTGGAAAAAGATGGTTTAACGTGTTACCAATGAGAGAAAGAGAGAAAGAATGAGTCAAATGGGGATCAAATTTACGAGTCGTTCGCGTTTCAATGTCAAGAGTAAGAATTTGTTTCTTCCTCTCTTTCTATCTTTCAAATGTCTCATTTCTAATCACATTGGTTTAACTAAATTCCATGTGTATTGATTCTTCTTTTCATTCATTTACATTTTTATTATTCTAATAATTATTTCTACGCGTACACATAAAAACATAATTGAAATGAAATAAGAAAACGAATATATCCGAAATGATTTTTCTTATAATTCTCCTCCGTATTTGAATTTATCATAAATGTCATTTTTATATATTAATATAAAAACTACATTGAATTCTATTCCCCTTCTAAATTCTATTAAAATCTATTTAAAAAATGATCCGTGACAAAGTGAAGAAAAAAGAAAGAGCTCGTATATAAAATATTAATCTATCTATTCACATCCTTTTCCCATTCCCAGATACTTCGTGAAGATAAAGATAAGTGATGGGAGCTAATGCTCCCATACTCACACACTCAAAATCTAGCAAGTGCCGACCTTTTGACTTTCACTATCATTAATAAAGATTCAATTTAAAGTGACGAATCCCGTCGAGATTAGAAAATCGATTAGGACGATCACTTTTTAAAAGGATTGAGAACCCCTTATCGATCTTTGGCAATGATCTTCGCGACTTATCGAATTACGATTAAACACTTCCGCGTTCTTAAAAACCCTTCGAAGGAAAAACTTCGTCTTCTGGTCTCGTTTTTACTTTGATTCCTATTATTTGTCGATCCTTTTTCTTGATTTATCGGTAATTTTATCGAAAAAAAGAAACGTTGATGTTGAAATGAAACAGTTGGAGAAAGAGAGAGGGAGAGAGTTTGTGGTTTTTTCCGGTATAACGACATCATTTCGTTCAGCTTGGTTGAAAACTGGTGTCATTGGACTGTGTCCGAAGAGTTTGTCTTACTCGTATCGTTAAAAATGTTTACTCTTCATAACGCCGCGTGTAAAACATGTTTTACATATTTATATTTAATATAATGTATTCCAACGTCTTCCAAAATAATCAAAACCTAATCTATATCACCCGTTGTTAATGAGAGATACTTATTAACATTATAATTTATATTATATATAATTGTTGAAAGATATTGAATTCTATATTAAAGGACTATGAAATATGAAATATAATTAGCATGTAAAATAAATATTTTGTATGTAATAATATATACATATGCGCATACCTAAGTTATATATAAAACGTTAGGATATAAGTAAGGAAAAGATGGCGAGAAAAGATAAGAGTAGGGTAACGTGATTTACAAAGTTATCGGTACGATCTCTTTCTTTCTTTCTCACAACAAACTAACACACGGGCACACACATATTATACGTACGTACTCTTTTGGTCTCTTTACACCAGCAATTCTTGGCACCCACGCAAACAGTAACAGCTATGTATGCTGACCGACCGATTACGTTGATGGTGCTTTTAATTGAAATATCCCGGACGTAGGTTATGCAAATCAGATTAGTGTCCAAAAGGTGATCCATTATTAATGGATTAATATATGCAACAAATTGTAATATACATATCGTAGCGTTCAAATGTTTGCGTAAAAGTTGTTGCACATATGCTTCTTAATTTAATTTTTATTCTAATTTTGATTTATAATATTTATCTCTTCCTTTTGTATATTCTTCCTTCTTCCCTTTTTTTCTTTTTCTTGTTCTGGAATCGGAGAGTAAATAAAAACGTTTGAAAGGAATGAGTGTCGGGTTTGTAAAGTTCCCTTACCCGTTGCGGGCAAATTCCTTCGGGAGAGATAAAATCTTTCTTGATTCTTGTAAATTAGTATTAATTACCTTGCAACCCTTTCATTAAACATCGTAAATATTACTTTCAATTACGCGTTTAATTACTCAGTTAACTGCGATATTGTCGTTTCTTTATTTTCTATATATTTTTACAAGAGGTATATTTATTGGTATATAATAACCAATGATTGCCATACGAAACATATAACATTTACTTCCCTATATGAGAAGCATATCGTAATAACTAAAAGTTTATTCTACTAATAATATTAAATTATTATACACTAATATTATAGAATATATATATGTTACCGTCAAAGCCGGAAATCTGTCATTGCTAGTAATTCCTCGGCATTACTATGAATGCAAAGCGCCTTCAGACAAAGTCGGAAATAAGACTTTTTACAGAATTTTTCTTAGGCATCGAATATAATAATTTGATATTCTATTCGATAGGGAACAAAAGATACAGATTTCCGTGGAAATCTCTATGAATATCTGTCTAACTAATGTCTAGAAAATATAGCCTGATCCTTTGCAAATCAATCTAGTTTCCGATAAGTTATTTTACACGTAGGAAAAAGGGTGTACTTTAATTTAATACAAGAGTCATTCAAATCTATTCACTCTCTCCTAGTATAAAAAATATTTACAGAAACTTTTCAAAGAAATTGCAAAGATGCACAATTTACAGCATTGCTTTCTCTGACATTTTCTTAACTTTACATGCTAAATTTATAACTCGATATGGTATTCTACGCGTAGACAAAAGAGTGTACTTTAATTTAATACATGTGTATCAATATATTAAAATAATCCTATTAAATATCTAGTAAATATAATAAATAATATTATGAATACTATTAATACGTCTATTGATTTGACAAATGGGAATAAAAATAAGTAGGATTACAATCTTTGAAAAGTACTTAG
This sequence comes from Polistes canadensis, assembly GCF_001313835.1. Taxonomy (NCBI): domain Eukaryota; kingdom Metazoa; phylum Arthropoda; class Insecta; order Hymenoptera; family Vespidae; genus Polistes; species Polistes canadensis. The sequence continues at coordinate 119,824 of NW_014569799.1, forward strand.
TGTTTGTAATAATATATGTCTAATAGTTGAATACATTGACATAGAAATATGTATATGCATAAGTCGTAGAACGATCTCGATTCATACTATTCGAAATGAACCATGTGCAAAGATGATAAATGAAGCAATGCCGCCGTCTCGTATGCCGTCTCGTAGTAGAAAAGCCAGTAGCTTGGTTTTACACCTTTATCGTTAAGAAAAGAGTTTAAACTGTCGGCACCGGTGTGTCTATACAGAAAGCTTTACGAATCGCAACTATACGTTTATCTATATATGTATGTTATATGTGAAAACTAGCTTACGAGATAAAAGATAATCCAGCTTAGATAGATTTCCAAGAATAAATGCAAAGAGTTTTCTAACGTATCCTTATTAACAGACAAAGATCTTTGTGTCCTAAAGAATTAGGATCAAACTTGAAGACAAATGAAAGTGATTTCATTGAATTAATGATTATAAATTAATATGAAAAGTATATCTACACTTTCCAAAAGAAATGTGTAGAAATTGAATAGGCAATTTGAAATGCATAAATTTCAAATTACAAATTGGATTGTTATAGTTAATTAAACAAGTTGGAGCATATAATCGACAGGATCATAAATCATTCTACTTTTCATTTCTTTCTCTTGAATTGAACAAAATTGTCGTTTCGCACAAAATAAGTCATCAACGCATATATATTTTGGCATGTGTATTACCGTGAGATGCCAAATGCAATCACTTCATCTACAATTTGGAAATAGAGAGAAAGAAAGGAAAAGAAGGAGAGAAAGAGAGAGAGAGTATCTACAAATACAACAGGGCGATCTAAAAGGACGTTGAAATATTTCTTACATTCTTTCATCGTATATATTTGTAATCTACTTCAGTTTCTAATTTTGTTCTAATCACAATTTGTAGGTTGAAATATTATTTTTTCAATAAAAAATATTCATAGACATCACCCATATCATATAAAATCGTATTTTTATTTCCTGGTGGAATAAATAATCCTCCCTTCCTTACCAGTTACCCTGATAGTATAATTATTAAGATTTATGACATAATCGTGGTTAATTGATCAGAAGTACGACGACCTGATTCTATCCCCAATGCTTTCAACGAGACCAGACAACACACACGTTCATAGATACACGTATATAGAAGCATAGATACATATATTCTATGTACTTTCTCTATCTTTTTCTATCTTTCTTCTTCATTAGAGTTGAAAGCTTCGGCAGCGTATAAATACCAATAGTAAAGATGAATAATAGCCGAAAAAGTAAACTTTGATTGATTATCCAAGAGGAATACCTACGATCATGCTCTAAGAATTTTTATAATAATCGATCGATACAACCTTTCTTTCTATTTCTGTTTTTCCTCTCGACAGTCTTTACGTCTAAATCACGTACATTCCAAGTAGCGAATGAGAGGCAAGTCTTGTTTTATCGAGTCCAATATTACGACCTTTACAGTATTTGATTTATGAGGTAGGTTCGACTAAAAGAAACATTCTGACTGCTAACTCTCGTATACGTTATGTTTTTCTTTTCAGTGATCCTATAAGTAAAACAGAGATAGAGATATAACGAAAGAGAAAGAAAAATAGAGAAATTATAAGAATATGGAATAAAGACATTTATAACAGCAATTAGTCAATTCAATCAGATATCACAATTATAACAATTGACCTCGTTGTATCTCCCATTTCATTCCGTACTCTGATTTCAAACTAAAATTCATCTTGACTACTCGAAGTTACCCTGAAGCATAGTTCTACAAACCCATTCCGAGTTTGCTGTTTAAGATTTAGGACCCGTCCTGCCGACATTTAAGTGGCCTTTCTTCTTTTTCTTTTTATTTAAGTTAAAAGTACCAGAGGAATACCCAATAGCAAGCTGTGTTGCATTGCACCCTACAGTCTCCAAGGATTCATCATCGATGCTTTTGTGCCGGATCCTTATTAGTAATTTTTTCTTGCTTTTTCTTTTGAGTATACGCCTACGTTTAGTTTTGTTGTTGTTGTTGTTGTTGTTAATGTCCATGTCTCAAAGTTTTGACCACCCGCGTTATACGATTTTCTAGTCTCTCTCACGTGGGGATAAAACAAACGACTATGGTCCTACTTCGTTATAGTCTTCATCCTTCCACTTAATTATACCATCTTCGATTCCTTTGTAATTAGCTTGTAATTTTATCGTCGATTCGAAGATTGGGTGACGGCGTTTTTAAGCTTTTATATGATTCTTCTTTGAATTTGATGGGGGAGTTTTGTTGTAAGGGAATTTTCGAGAGGTTCTTTTCTTTGAAAATGATGTAAGTTTTGAAATATAAAAAATGTCCTAATAGAATCGAATCTAAGATCGAGAAAACTATCGATAATGAAGGAAGAGGGAGCATTAAATTATCAATTCATACACGTCCTTCTTAAACTCGTTACGAAATGCGATATTCAGATACTCTCAACGGGGAGGCGCGCAACATGCTTCGTTATGTGAGAGGTAAGTTGTTCCTGCATAAAAAAGAAGACTGAAAAAAAGTAAAAAGCAGGTAAAAAAGAGTAAAAAATAAAATAAACCCTAGAAGTAAGTTAGTCACCAGTTCTTCTCGTCCTTGTCGTCCTCACCATCGTCCTCACTCACCATCGTCCTCACTCACCATCGTCCTCACCATCGTCATAGTCGTATTTATTAATTTTATGAGATTTTATGGGGAAGGTGGAGCAAGAGTCGATGTCGCTTCTGCCTATTCATCATCGGCCATTTCCGAGGAGTATTCCGGTAATAATTCAGAATTTCATGGGGTATGTTGGAAGAAAGAGAAGAAAGAGGTAGAAATTCTTTAGCATAAGACGAAAGGAAACAGCTGTCGTCGAAGGGCACGAGCGATTTTCTTGCTTCGTCTTTTATATCACGGGATAAAAGACGTGGGATCGTTTCTAAGTTAACGAGTATCCAATTAACAACATTATCTTCTACCCTTTTATTCCCCTCCCATAATCCCTCCAACGAACCTTTTTGTTTCCCCGGCTTTCAGCTAGACACTACGAGTGAAAATGATTGAAATTGTTGCGTTCTAGATAAGAATAATAGGATGGTGTTATTACCGTTTATCTTTAGATATTATTATTATTATTATTATTAATATTATCTATGAATATAATGAATAAGGATTCCTTAAGGAACCTTATTTTCCCAACATCATTTTAAAATTACAATCCAAAAAATACAATTCTGCTACAGTATTCTTATTAAATAATAATTATATTGATGAAATAAAAAATATTTAGGCCATCCTTAAATGTTAAACTCCTGGAAAGAAAGTCGCGTTCCTCAAAGATTTAGTACACATATTCACGTAGAATGAAAGAAAAGAGAAAGAGAAAGAGAATGGTAATGCTAATTCGGCCATTTCGCGAGTTTATCTTCATGCAATCATGTTCGTTTTCTTTCTTGGAATAGCCATTAAGATAAAAGCCATCTAATAAAATCTGTTCGAACCCTGTTTGTGATAGGAAAGAAGAAGAAAGTTGTCCGATAAGATCTCAGATCCAACCACGTATTTAATGTTAATTATATAAGCCTGATTAAATTGTTCTTAAATAATAACGATAATTGACATTATTTACATCTTCCTTAATTTAACATCGTTCATATTATAAATCTATCGTTAAATTGAGATTTAACTTTTTATTAGAATACAAATTGTTATTTGGTGTTTTCTCCCTGGTCATTGGTAACCTCCATGACAATTAACGTATCAAGTTTTTTAATAGAACATTTAAAAGAAAGATTGAAGTGTAAGAAAAAGATGAGTTTAAATGTAGGCATATTTTTGTACTTTTCCTGCTATTGCTCTCCCCTTTCTATTTGTTTCCACTCTTCTTCTTCTTCTTTTTCTTCTTCTTTTTTCGATTCTCTTTAACTTCATCTTCAAATACCAAGTAAATAATATTTCAATAATTTCGATCGAAATGTCAGAAATATAAGAGAACAGAATTGACCATTTGTAAACAATCATAAAATATGAATGAAGTGAAAAGAAGAAAAGGAGTCTAAATTTAAGTGCAATTTTATACACAAGCAGGAATGAGAAACGATAAAATTCGACTGTTTTTAAACACCCATAAAAAATCAATGTAAAATAAAAATAATACCAGCGTAAATGTAGATGCAATATTTTGACGAATGCATATGCGTGTGCCTGTTAGGAGGGTGAATTTGTTTATTAGATATTTCAATTTTTTCGCATTACAGAAAAAAAAAAAAAAAAAAAAAAAATAAAAAATGAGGGAATCCAAATTTAGATGCAATTTTTCTGAATGCATATGTGTGTATGTATAAAGATATGTTTTTTTTTTTGCTTCTAAATGTTTCGATTATTATCTTTCCGGACAATTTCTTCCCTTTCGATTCTATTCTCGTGGGTGTGTACTTTATTTAACGGAACTTTCGGGGAGTAAAAGAGAAAAAAGTGAAGAGAAAAAACAAGCGCCGGCGCATGCCTCTGAGGAATATTTTTCTTTTTTATGGGAAGGCCAGGGACCTAACGGCGAACTTGAATAAATAAATACTCGTAATAGAAAGAAGAAGAAGAAGAAGAAGAAGAAGTTGAAAGTTGAAGAAGATGGAAAAAAAGGTAGTCATATCTATTTTTCACGCGATTGTTTCCTTAAAGAAGAACCTGAAAATACTTTAACCACAATCTTAATCCCTGTTGCCCTTCTACTACCAATCCAACTGCCATCATTTCGTTCCATTACTTGGAACTTTTAAGTATTCTACACTCATATACATATCGATCATCTAAATTTACAATTGAAGTGAAAGAAAGAAGAAGCTAACGATCCAGATACAGAAAAAGAAAGAGAGAGAGAGAGAGAGAGAGAGAGAGAGAGAGAGAGAGAGAAATAAAAAAGGTAACAGGCGTAAATTTAAATCGCACGATGCCTCGAAACTCGATGAAAAGTTTCAAAGGTCTCCCGTAGACTAGTTTAAGAGGTCAATTGTATTCTTGGAACATAGCACATACACCCACACAGAGAAACGCTTTCTAGATCCTGGTTGAGCTTCCCAATCGGCATTCTAACGTTAAATTGGCCGATTCGAATTTCGATCGATGGCTTAGGAGTTCTCTGAGGGAAATTCTCTTACGTTATTCGAATCCTGAACATTTCGATAGCGCATCGAGGTCACCAAAGCCCCTATCAAATCCTCAGATCTAATTTTCGATTCTAATTCTATCTAATATACGACTCATCGATGAATATTTCCTTGATCAATTTATAAATAAAAATAAAGATAAAAAAAGAAATCAATTTCATATATTGGACAGTGGACTTGTTGGGTAATATTATCATTAATTACAGTCAACTTTTCTAATCACGATCTCCGTTTGCTAGAGGACTTTCATCCTTATCTTAAACGATAATTTTACTTTTCCACGAGCGATAGATTAACACTCTGGTTAATTACGATAAATAGATATTTGTAAGTATACATGTATGTGTATCTGTCTTTATATTTATGTATGAGCGTATGAGTGTAGACTTGTTGGATGTAAACGATAATAATATACGATCTTATTTAAGAAATTTATGATCTCGATTATCGAGAAACTCCAATTTTTCTTTGACACTTTAACGCGCGCGCGCACACACACACACACACACACACACAGAGAAGGTTCTCATGTGTTGTAGAAAACACATTAAAAGAAACTTGATATATCCATTAATACTCTATCACATCGTTTCTCAAACTATAATACATATACCACTAATGGTATATTAGATTATTTTTGGTGGTACAATTTTGACACTAAATATTCGAATCAATGTTCAGAAAAAAATATATTTTTTAAATATTCTAACCAGTTTTATTTACGGATATTATTAAATAATATTCATTGGAAATGTTTTATTAATTGATTATAAATATTTCATTTCTGGATGCATTGATTTCAATTGGGAAAATACTTTTATGACGATACATATATTTACGTGATAGAAAATTGAAAATCTTTGAGAACCTCTGCTTTATCATATTGGAAAATAAAAGAGAGAAATATGACATAAAAATGTTTAATTACATTTAAATGTGTCATCGTTGAAACGGTAGATTTGATCGTTTTTAGTATAACAGAAAGAAAAGAAGGAGAAAAAGAAAGGGGGAGAGAAAAATGTGTGCAATTAAAAGCTACGAGCTTTAAATAGGAAGAAAGAAAAATATTCTAGTAATATTTATAATGCATGATTGCACTTTGAAACCTGTCATCGTGTTAAATTCTAAACGGTATAATCGGGTGTTTTAATAAATTCTAACTGTAATAGATAAAAATAAAGGAAATATTAAGGAAATTAGTCGAATGAAGAAAAGACAAAATGTAAAAATAAATAATAATAAATAATAATGGTGTGACTTACTGTAGTCGGAAGTGTCGTCATTGGATCCGTTAACCGTGCCATCAGGCAAGATCTGTAGATGACGATTCTTGATGTACATCTGAATCTTCCTGGAGGCACCAGTAATGTGGGAGAGATTGGCCGATCTCTCAGCTCTGACACCGGCGTCAGTGATCAAGTCGATCGGTGCACCACTTACTACAACACTACTAACGATGCTACCGATTCCAACTAAACCAGTTAACTTTCCGGGATTAATCCCGCAGAATGACGATGACAAAGAATACGATCTCGCACTAAGCTTAGGCACACTCGATTTTAACAGTCCACTATGGCCAAACGCAAGGAGAAATAAAAGGAAGGCTAGCTGAAAGTAGAAACGACACTTTTGTTTCAATGCGTATTTGGTATCGGCGAAAAATCTCGAGGATCGGGAGGAGGATGAAGAATAAGAAGATAACGAAGCAGAGGAAGATGACGATTCTGAGGATTTTGTAAAGCAGTTTAAAGGAAATTTATGGGATATAATGACACTCCCCGTGGAAGATGCGTAAGAATAGGAGGAAGAGTTATTGGACAATGAACTCGATCGATCGGCAGCCCGTTTAAGAGGTTCCTTAATAGATCGCGAGCGATGACTAGAAAATAATAGCGTATTTTTTTGAATAACGCGACTCCTCGAGTTAACGGACGAACAGGAGGACGACGAGGACGATAAGGATATAGATGATGGTAAGGAGAATGTCCGATCATTGTTAGAAAAGTTTTTGCACGAATAAAGTTTGCGATCTTCCTTGCCGAAGGAAGATGAATAATTCGTACGTTGGTAGCTCCGATCGCGGAATTTCCTTGGTAAGGAAACAGTCCTGGACCGTAAGCGTCGATGAATAATAGTCTCTAGGGAACAAGACAAGCTTCTTCTGTTGGAAAATCTTTTGCTCGTCGTCTTGGTCGTCGTTGTAGCGGTGTTCCACCAAGTATTAGTATTAACAGTAGCTGCAGCATTAGCGCAAGTAGTAGTAGTCGTAATACTCGTGCATGGTCCGGAGATGTAAGTAACGACATTCTCATTGGTTAATATAGATTCAGCATCCTTGATAAGATCAACGTTAGATCTATGCCGTCGATGATGATAACTATGATAACTATGATGATGATGATGATGATGATGATGACGACGACGACGACAAGAAGAATTTCGTTGAAAGCGATCATCATATCGATTCAGGCGGCGAGTACAACCACGAGGATTATTGACTTCACCACCGATGACTCGAGCTTCCTGATGATGCCTTTCGTGAGACCTTTCATGCGACCTTTCGTGAGAACTCTCGATGATAGGATTCGAGAGCCTTAGAAGTAGCTCATCTTTCTTAGTAGATGTTGATAAGAGGATTGGTTGAGGGCAGTCGGCACGGTAATGACAGTGCAGCACCCTTCGCCCGCCCGTGTCGATCTCAGTGGGCATGACGTTCTCATCTACTCTCTTTCCTCTTACTCTTCCTCAATCCCTACTCTACTTTGTCTTTTATTTTCAAGCGATTATTAATAAATACGCTCGATTTCATTGGATATTATTTATCTACCAGCTGCTAACATCTTTTTTCATTCGAATATATTTTCCCTTTTGCGTTAGCCTAGTTTTCTTTCTCTCTCCCTATATCTCAACCGATCTTACTCTCGATTAGGGCCCCATATCACTTCCGCCTTGAAAAGCCGATTCTCGATGAGAACGGAGGATGCTGCACCCGGTCCACTGGCCGCGTACTACATCTTCGATACTCTCGCATCATTAACAATCTTCTTCTTCTTCTTCTTCCTCCACTTCGTCCTTCTCCACCTCTTCTTCGTTTTGTTCGTATGTTGAATATACGTGTTTTGTAAAAAGGACAGGCGAAGAAGACTCTAGGCGCCGGTCAATCCTCTTACTCTCCCACACGTCAGAACGGTTTGTTCGCGAATATCGGGAACCAAGGGATCGGTTTACGAGGTGGCATCTGATCCCTCGTCGACTCTTTTATCTTATTTCTTTTTTTCTTAGTATATACTCGGCGCGTTCGATCTGCCGCCGGAGGCCGACGTAAGTCCCTCTTTAAACGGTTTTCTCGATGAGTTACCTCGGCTACCGGTCGTTAACGCCGCCTTTTTCTTATTCTTACCTCTACAACCTCAAGTTACTTTTTTCTTCGAACCTTTTTAATCAAGACACCACCGATTACAACCGATATATATATATGTCTATCTGCCTTTAACTTCACTTTATGTAACGGTTTTTACACCACTTTGTCCTTTTACTTTTATTTTTTCTTTTTTTTCCAAATAATTTCGGATCAAAATCTCGTCTCTGCAATAGTTTGCTTTTCTGCGTCCTTTGAATTTTTACTTGGTGTATTCAAGTTATTCTATGATTTCCTTTTTCAATTATTCGGATTATGATCAATCACTGTGTAGATTATATGTATGCACTTGATCGTTGCGGGCGATTGGATGTTTTTATTAACGTGCAACTATGAAAAAGGGCCACGATCATCACCCCACCATGAACAACACCATCACACATTACATTGATCGATAAGCACTTAGAAGAAAGCTTTTGACACTATCACCTAACACCACCACTTGAGCTTGTTATCAACACTATGCTACTACACCACTCGTGCCACCGATTTCGTCTAACTTTTATTTCTCTTTCTCTCACCGATTTCCGTCGCGGGAAGTCTGACACCTGCACAAGCTCTCTTTTACTTCGCGATGAATGAAAGTATTACGAAGGATAGTGTACGTTCTGTGTGTGTGTGTGTGCGTGCGAGAGAGATAGAGAGAGAGAGAGAGGGGGCTATAGAACCAGTCCAGGAGTGACAAATTTAATTAATTAACAAATAAAAAAAAAACAAGAATTAATACAGAGAGAAAGGACACTTTCAGAAGAAGAAGAAGAAGAAGAGGAAGAGGATACAATTTAATCTTCTATCTGTCTCTCTCTCTCTCTCTCCCTCTCTCTATCTCTCTCTCACTCTCTTTCACTCGTTCGTATTTCCTTGTTCTGCTTCCGGGTGTTCTCCACAAGGGGTTGATGATAATGATGATGATAATCAATGCCTCGTTAGAACCTTTATACAAAACTGATAGCACAGTTAATTATTATGCGAATTAACTAATACTCGCGTGTTATTTTGATCTGAATAATATTTCCTCGTGGTAGTTGGTATAAAATATTACTGAAAGTAACACGCGACTCGTGTGCCCGGTATTTAGTTGAAACCGGTAAACAAAAAATAGAATAAAAATAAAGAAAAGACGAATCGGAATAAGAATAAGATTCGAGAAGAAGTAGAATAATTATGGTAGTGTATATGAGTGTGTGTGTGTGTGTGGGTTATCTCTGGTCGAGGTCGGATGATGCCGGTGCGGCGTCCGAGAAACTACTGAACGAGTCCCGTGGTTCTGTTCTCTGGCAGAGCGGCGGCTCGGCCACACGTTGCTGGTGCTGGTGCTGCTGGTGTTGCTGCTGCTGCTGGTGGTGTTGTTGCTGCTGCTTCTCCTCGTCAATTCGTTCTCGTAGTAGAGAAACAGAACGCCGGTGGTGGCGGCAGCAGCAGCGACGACGACGGCGGCACGAACACCACCACCAATACAACTTTTCTTGTATTAACTTCTCTGTCGTTGAGAGTAAAACCAATACCAACGCAAGCTTCGGGATCGACGAGTTACTCACACCAAACTCTACCGACACACCATCCATCCCGTCCCGTCCGTTAATGACGAACTTGCGTTCCTCTCTATACCTCTATTCTATTATTTTCTGCTACTCTTTATAGTGTGCACCTTACTACTATTCCCTTCACATGGTCCTGTTACTGCCTATTACTATTACCAAAACTCACTCACTTATTCTCTTTTTATTTAATGTTCTAGATGTAATCCTAGTGCAAGCACAGTACTGCTACTATTACTATTGTGCTAAAATTCGAGAAACGTAGACACTTTCTCTAATCTAACACAGCACAGTATCGCTACTACCCCCCAATATCAAACACTATACTATCCAATAAGAAACTACCCTTTTACACTTTCTGATTTATCCCTTTTAAATGTACACACATATTAGTTTAAAAGTGTATAAGTTTATCCGTCTATAGAAGTATTATAGTAGTAGTTCCTAGTGGTAATCTCGTGTTGTCTCGTTTCGCCCGGTTCCGTCCCATCCCAGAGACGACGCAGCACGCGACAGATCTGGATCCTCCTTTCCCCGCTTCTCTCTCTCTCTTTTACTCTCTCTTTCTTTTTCCCTTTTCTTTCCCTCTCTTTTTCAATCCTCCTTCTTCTGCCTCTCTTTCTCTCGCCCCTATCGCAACTCCACCACACGCGCCTCTCTCTCTACACCTTTCTCCTTTTTATTCTCTTTTCTTATTCTCTTTTCTTATTCTCAGACCACGCGTATCTCTCAATTCAATCCACTACAATTTCCCCACTCTACTTTTTTAATCTTCGATCTCTTTTCTCCCTAGTTTTAATCAAATGAAAAGTATTGACAATTTTCATATTTTTTTTTCTATTCTTGCTCTTTCTCGAATTCCAATAATATCATCCCAAAGATTCAAAGAAACCGTCAGCAATTTTTTCTCGGTCTATCTCTTTCTCTTTCTTTTTCTACGAACAAAGAAGCGAACTAGAGGCACTTCTAAGGCACACTAATCGCTGGAATCAGAAATCTTCATCTGATAATCCAAATAGTTTCATTCGTTTGGATTCATCCCTTTTTAACCTCGTGTTCTAAGCTCTTTCTCTCTATTCTTTTTCCGAATCACTTTCACGATTACTATTTGGTTTTTAATTCCATTTTCCAGTTTTCATTAAAAGTTTCAACGCAATTGCTGTCTCTTCTTCTTCTTCTTCGTTTCTCTTTCTTACAAATCAAAGATGATAACGATGAAGATGATGACGATGATGATCGTCAAATGCTTTTCAGTTCTTCCTTAATTCATTCGTTTACGTACGAACTTGGTCTTCTCTGCATATTCCTAGAATTTCAATACAAATTCTATGGTTACTATAAATGGTTTTTTTTTTATTTTTTTTTTTTTTTTTTTTTTTTTTTTTTTTTTTTTTTAAGTAATGTTTCAATTTTTTCGTTTCAACAACAACCATCAATTAAACATGTTTTTATGTGAACAAATATTACGAATACAATTAATAATCCTAACACTGTGTTAATTTCAATATTAAAAATTAAAAAATAATGTGTATTTATATGCAAATGAACGAATGACTTACAAATTTCCATTTTTACTTGTATAAAATAAAGAAATAACATTGCTATTATTCCTATGGATTATCTACATCCGATTATCTAATTCTAAGAACGCAAACCATTTCAAAATGTTATTTGGAATTGAGAATAAGATTAGAAATCGTGTCTGAGGTCTTTACCGATCGTCATGATGATAATGTAATCCTTGATACTTGCTCTAAGAGATTATTACTATTTCTCTATCTCTTTCATACACTTTCGTATATATAGTGTCCTTTAAGAAAGCTTTTATTGGGAAAGAAGAAAGTTATGAGAGTGCATTTAAGACGGAAACCAGACGCAAAATTCTTAAATGAAAGTTTCTTGCTCTTTATATTATATGTACATTCGAAAGTAATCCATCAAAATGCATCTCGATCAAACGTTAACTCACTTTCAACGATATCAATTACAATGAAAAATGTTATTATTGCATTGCACAAAAAGAAATATTACATTTTTGTAGACAACGTGGATACACGATCTTGTAAGGAAAAGAAAAAGAGAAATAAAATTATGATAAAATAAAAAAAAAGATAGAAAAAAATGTTGGTCCTTTTGATGGAGGAGACGATAGTAAATTTTCCTTTTATTCAGTAGCAAAAGAGGAAGTTTCGTATTTACGAGAGGGAACATACGTAAAACGATTCTCAAGTCAGCTTAAACATGACGCGTCACTCAAATGCAACGTAAGAGGAGAAATGGCAAAAAGTTAACGAAGCGTGAGTAAGTCAAGAAACGATTCCAATGGATGGATGAGAATGGGGGATGAAGGGGGATGAAGAGGAGGAGCAGAGAATAAACTTGCATTTCCTATATACTATATTCTTTTCCGCTCGAAGAAATAGACGTTTAAGAAGCGATCTTATCAGGGATACGTCGTCTTTGGTGTCAACGAGTTCTAAGATGTTTAAACATGCTGCATAGAAAATTCATGGTGTCTTCTTTTCTTTCTCTCGTCAAATCTTTGGCCTTAGACTTGAAATAGGTATTAAAAGTAAAATGGTGAGAGCTTTGGTTATATGATTTGTCCAAAATAATCAAAAATACAAGAGAAAATATTTGGGATATATTGGCTAGAATGCAGCACTACACATATCTCTAAAATAACAAAATATTCAAATAAATGTGAAGGACAAAAATGAAAAAAAATTGCGCCCAACGTGGGGCTCGAACCCACGACCCTGAGATTAAGAGTCTCATGCTCTACCGACTGAGCTAGCCGGGCTGTTGTAGTCGTCGTCGAATACTTTTCTATAATTCTTCAATCTCTTTATATATTATCTCTATTAAATAAATAATAGAATAAATATTAATTTGTCACGTAATTTAAACAAATATCGATACCTAATGATCCTAGTATTGTTAAAATTGTATTAAAAAATACTGAAGGTGAACAAAAAATGACAATATTTGACCATTACATTGATGATTTCTAATCTATGACCATGCATTAGAATTTATGATCAGAGATAGTACACAGGTGCAGTAATAAAAATAGTTTTCAAATGTAGATACTTATTTTGATTTACGAGATATTTGCATGACTAACACAATGCTCATGAAAATCACACACAATGGTAAAGAAAAAAAAATAAAAGAGAAAAATTCTCCTTGGCATTTACGAGTATTCGTCGCTAACGTAAAAATCCCCGGAGAATTTCGAAAGTAAAAATAAAGATTTGAAAATCTAAATACACTTGTTACTACTTTGAGAATTTTATCTTTTTAAGATTTGCTTATCTTTCCTTCTCTTTCCAATTCTTGTCATGAGCTCATATTTAGCATAACTTTGGACTTAGTCTATCATCTTATCACTGAAACAACTCTAAATTCTAATGCGACAGTCAGTCTGAAGATTAAGTTTAGTTCTAAAGTTCGGTCAGATCATCGTATTATTTGTTTCGTTTCATGTGAATGCTTTCATAAAATAATAATTAATTTTTAAAATCAGCTAAGTAATTTGGACCCATCTAAAAACTTCTGGCCCCGTGTTACTACGAAAACACTGAATATTATCGAATCTAAATATTTGAAAGAGATATAATAAAAATAATCCCTACGATAATATGATAATAAAGTAATTATTTAAATGTACGAAAAAGGAAAAACTCCACAAAATATCTGAATCTAAAACTAAGATAAATGTAAATTTGTATATACTTAGATGATTTTTATTTTTTTATGGGGGAGTCCTGTTTAGACAAGTACGACACTATTATAGATCAATCTTTACTCATATGTGTATACGCGTGTGCGCGTGTTTTGACTATAGTTAAGCTATTTGTGTGGCTATTTAATTGGCGGGGGCGCCATTGCTCTATACATTATAATATAATAACGAGCCTTTGGGATTTTCAGGAAGGATGATGTTATAATCATCGTTTGGGCAACGGCGCTTGAATAAGGGCGTGACCAGGATATGTATGCTAGTATCGAAAAAAAAAAAAAAAAAAGGAAAAAGAAAAAAAGACCGAACTTATGAAAGGGAAAGATAAGCCAATGGCGTAAAAGACCACCATGAAATATTTTACATTTATTATAGTCAAATTTTGTAAGATCATAAATCGATATAATTGTTAGGCAAAATTTATTATTACGTAAATTAGAAATAAATAATAATTGTTTTCTTAATCTGAAAATAAAAACAATCACGTAAATTGTTCGTAAATATTCAATCTATTTTAATAACGAAAATATTATACTTAAACGATCGGACAAATAAAATGAAAAAATCCTAGCATAAAATCCTACGCCAATGTGGAGAGTTCTTATTAAAATCAAGATTGAATTTGCTTGAAAAAATGTTTAAATATACAGTAATCTAAACGAACATACTTAAAAATAAAAACTATTAAAAAGAAAAGAAAAAAATGTCTACATAGAAAAGCTACGCCAATGGGGGATGGATATTCGAGTTTTATAGTTTAATAATAGAGCGGCGTTGTAAGAGTGTTTGCTTATCGCATCCCTGATTTCCGAAGACGAAGACACGGTAGAAATCGAGCTGCTTACGAAGAAGAAAAGAACAAGAATAAGAAAAGCAAGAGCAACAAAATGAAGAAGACAAAGTGGAGGATAAAATAAAAGGTCAAAAGCAAAGAAATCTTGGTGAAGAAAATAAGAAAAGAGCAGAAAGAAAAAGAGTGGAGGAATGGAGGTAAAAGAAAAAGTAAAGAACATAAAAAAAAAGTAACAAAATGGGAGATAAGGAGGGGGTGGGGGCATGTCCTTAAAACCTTTCTCGGCATCCATCCTTCGGCATACCTCCCACCTGCGTCCCATACTCCTCGTTCGACAATCCACCCCCCTGCCTGCCCCCAGTCCTCAATCCTTGCGCCACCCCATATCATCGAAAGGCGAATAATCGGAGCATAATTTCGGGCCTTTAAGGCATCCCGCGTATTTCGGACGTTCGATCTAATATGTCGAGACTAAATCGTCCTTGGTATGCGATGTATAAACTTCCCCTCCCATTCCTCCCTCTTTCCATCCAACTAGTCACTACTACAGGTGCATATATGTAGCATGAAAACGAGTTAACATAATTTAATGTGGCTTCAGGCGCGATTTTTATTTCTATTCTCGAGTAATAAACGATTATCGTAATAACAGTGATTATAGGGGAGGAGGTGACGAGGGGTAGGATGGAATTGGCGACGGGGTAGGGTGGAATTGGCGACGGGTCGTGGTATGTGTTAAATTCACATTTGTTGACGTTTCACTGCACGTTGCGTTCGTATTTGTTGCATAGATTCAAGTGTGGAATATTATTGACTAGTCTGAGTAATTCGTATAGATTTTTAAACAAATTATTGGGGCCAATAATTTGTTTTTTTTTTTTACACTTTTTTCTAAAATTTCTATTTAAATGCATAATAAAGTATTCCGCATTCTACGTTGCGTAATTCTTCTATTTACCAATTTCCTCATCGCGTTTAGCATCGATGATTTCTCAAACTACTTTATTTTCGAATAAATATTTTCTCGTATATATCATAAAAACAAGCAATATAAAATTACAAAAGAATCGTAGATTCATTAAGTTCCTAGACCTGAAACAGATATATTCATTGATTAAGCATTTTCTTGCAAACATATTCTAAATCTTTGGTACATCTCCACAAATATTTGCAGTTTTATTTACTATAGAATTTTAAATAATTATATTTAATATTTAGTGTTCATATAAGTGTGCCTTCAGAAATGCATTGAAACATATATTTTAAAAAACAACCATTCAAATAAAAGAAAATCAAAAAGGTTTGATGTTGAATCCAAAGATGATCACCTGTAACAAAAAGAAAACTATATTAATCATCTACACTTGCAATAACTATAACAAATTATTGACGAGCGATATAATAATAAAATAAAATACAAAATACAACTAGAGAGCCATTCTCGAAAAGTTCTAACATATTGTTGAACTTTTGAAAATACCTCAATAGCCTGTAGTTGCCCTCTTGAGCCACAATTAAGTGGGGGCCTCTTTGGCAATTAGCCTCTTCTTTTCTTCGTACCTTACTGTACTTGGACATTCTCTATGTGCAAGCAATATAAATTAAAATCTATAATGAAATATATCCATCATACAAAACGTCTACTATCAGAATGTAGTATTCTAATTCTCTATTATTACAAAATTCATTTACATTTTCCGTTTATTTATTTAGCTCGTGGACTATCAATGAACTTAGAGTTCATTGACCATACACGAGCACATTTATTCGAATGTCCAAACAGATAATAATTTCCCTCGATGACCTAATAACACTCTGCACTTTTAATATCAAGTAATGAAATCGAATTGAAATAAATAATGTAAAATAAACGTAATGCATTTTCTTGCAATACTTTTATTTCATTTAATTGTTATATTGAATTATATCAAATTATATCAAATATTTCTAACAGTAAGACAAATTCGCGATTGTGCGTAGTGCTAATCCTGAAATACTTAAAATTAAGTATCAAATACATCAAAGACATTGCGGCTTTGATTCGACTCTATCTCGTACGAGATAGAATTTTTCAAATGATTGCAAATGCCTACGAAATATGATACATAATAAATATTACAGAAGAGTCACAAAATAAATTTACAAAACAAGCATAATAGAATGAGATGATTAAATTTTGCAACAATTCTGTATAAACCCGGAGGCCGMATTTCCACTCCGGAGTGGAAACAAACCTAATGCCTTTTCCGGGCCCTACCTGCTTAAAATTAAAATGKTCACATTTGCACAGAGAAGTATGCTACCTGCCTGACAATTTTTGCGATTTTATATATGCAAACAATTCTAAATATGCAACTCATATTTAAAAAGAGATAATACACATACATACCCACCCACTCACTCCA